>NC_052153.1:136842656-137110550 GCF_902713615.1 Scyliorhinus canicula | reverse complement strand
GGGGGGGAGTTGGGCCCGTCACCCCCAAACAAGTCAGAGGTGGCCACGGCACTGCCATGTGTTGAGGCAGACTTGTCAAAATGCCCAGGCCCACCTTGGTGCTCCGTTATTAGGCCCTCTAGCCCTCACTACTTTACACTCGCTTACACTCCGCCTACTCCTCAAGCTTTGTCAGCATGCCAGTCCATGCCCCACCCACCCCTAATGGCCCCTCGCACCCTCAATGCTCACTTGTCAATCATCCCCTTGATCCCGAAAAGCCTTATGCCAACTTAGTGCCAACTACCATTACCTATCATTACCTTTAACACTCCCTTTGTCTTGTGCACATGGCATCTTTGTCAAATCTCTCCTAGCTCTCATTTATCTCTGACCTTCTACTCTGCTCCACCTTCTCCACCCCCTCTTAAATAGTATAAAATCCATCCTCTCTTTAGCTCTGAAGAAAAGTCATACAGACTCGAAATGTTCCACTTTCTGAGTGATGCGGTGGGCAGGAAGAGCAGGAAATGGGCGACATTCCCAGCTGTATTTTTAACCTGACAGAAAAAAGAACTCCAAGGAGCTGGTCCCATAAGGCGAAGCTGGCGGGACGGACTTTGATTGAGCCCACCCCGCCAGCAACTGCCACAGGCCAGTGTCAGGGAGCAGCGTCAGAGCAGTGCCCAGGTTCTGCCCAGGCATGACCCTCTCCTCCTTGAGCTCCTCAGGCGGGTTCGGCACTCACACCGACATGAATGGATAATGTAACTGGTGTGGGGAGGGGGGGGGGGTGGAATTATCAGATATAGAGGCCTTATAATCATAAAATCATTGAATAAAATCATACAATCCCGGCAGTGCAGAAGGAGGTCATTTGACCCATCAAGTCTACACTGACCCTCTGAAAGAAAAACCTACCTAAGCCCACTCCCCCACCGTATCCCTGTAACCCCATAAACCTAAACTTTGTTAGATAGTGACAATTTGGAATACCAATCCACCTAACCTACACATCTTTGGACTGTGGGAGGAAACTGAAATATCCGGAGGAAACAGATGTAGACACGGGGAGATTGTGCAGACTCCGCACAGACAGTGACCCACATACAAATTTATTGTAGTGGGGTTCCCAGTGTTTAACATTGGGATTCCTGTTATGTCACGCGGGGGGGGGGGGGGGGGGGGGGGGGGGCGGTGTAGGGAACAATAGCCTCACGCCTTTATGTCGGCATGAAACGCAATTTGGGCCTCTCGTGTGATTTTCTGCTCCCAACGCCGAAAACTTGTGAGGGAAATTCCACCCCCCCCCCTGTTTCTCTTTCCACAGACCTATAGCTTTTTTTCCAGCATTTCCTGTTTTTATTTCAGACTGTTCTGGGGTTGGATTTGAAATGGAAGTTTGTTGTGAGCATTTCAAGGAGTTTGTAATAACAGTGGTTAGATTGTATGGTCCATTTTGGATGAGTAGCTCAAAGGAAAGGAAGAGGACATGCAGAAAGGTTGTGTCGTGACAATTTTAAACAGTATTCAGGCAAAAAGATTAAAGCTGTAGGCTTCGACTCCACATCAGATGAAACCGATGCAACTTTGTATGTGTCTGTCTGACTGGAGCCTCTAATCCTCCTTGGCAGAGGGCAGATTAAAGGATGGCATATATTCTATATTTTCCTTCGGTGTTAGCAACCAGTCAGAGCACAGAAATGTAAAAAATACTTACACCCAGAGGAATAAAAATCAAAGTCAAGACTTGAGACTCCAGCAGCAATGTCCCTGTGAGTCTGGCAGGATAGAACCTCTGCCCATTTTGCCTCGTGCATATTCCAAGATCAGTAGCAGGCAGATTATTTTGGCTCCACCTATACCATGGGGTCAGGCAGAAAATCGCTGCTGCTGCCTGTAATGTGAGATCCACAATACTCCAGGAAAATCTGATCGTCACTCTATAAACACACAGTAGGACCTCTTTTAGGTACATTCTTCTGGAGAAATTTAACTTCCCGTGAAGGTGTAAAACTTGCAAAATTGAATTGAAACTCATCATACACTCTGTCAGATTTTCCTGTCCACTGAAGTTAAGGCAAATTAGACAGGATGTACTTTGGCAGCTGATTCAATTTTGTCCATTTTACACCATTTCTGAATGTTAAAATCATTCCTGATTCACTTTGTGAGCATTCCAACAGCTCATTTATTCACTTGACAGCAATCAACCATTTTACTTGAGGTCTATCTACTGTGACTTGCAAACAGTCTTCTGGATTGTCTCTATAATCACCCGTACATTTTGAGGGGAAGCTTATTGACACTGTTGGACATTACAAACAGTTTCCGTAGAATGCTGAACCTAAGTTGCAGTTTGATCATCAACAGCAATTTGAATTTCTAGCATACTCCTCAGGAAAGAAAAGATGTCAGGGCAGCACGGTGGCACAGTGGTTA
The DNA here is from genome assembly GCF_902713615.1 of Scyliorhinus canicula. Lineage (NCBI taxonomy): Eukaryota > Metazoa > Chordata > Chondrichthyes > Carcharhiniformes > Scyliorhinidae > Scyliorhinus > Scyliorhinus canicula. The sequence goes on along the minus strand of NC_052153.1, from coordinate 137,108,129 downwards.
GCATTTCTGCCTACGGCGCTGAAGACCCGGGTTTGAATCCCGGCCCTGAGTCACTGTCTGTGTGGAGTTTGCACATTCTACCCGTGTTTGCGTGGGTTTCACCCCCACAACCCAAAAGATGTGCAGGATAAGTGGATTGGCCATGGTAAATTGCCCCTTAATTGGAAAAAATTGGGCAGTCTAAATTTTTTTTAGAAAGGAAAGAAAAGATGTCTCAAAAGATGTTTCTTTCAACCTGTGAATCTCTCAGTCTACTCATTTCTATGGTGTTTATATCCACATTTGCCTATAAAGTTTGCTTTTAATAATTTGAAGTTGTATTTTGACAGTGAAAATAATTGAATTGTTCAATAATCTGAAACAAGCAACATAAGTATCAACAAATGGGAACTTAATGCAAAAAATGAATTAAGCAACTTTGAATGAAAAGGAATAGAATGTTACACAACTTTGTGCCATTACAAAAATAATACTTGCCAAAAGTAACAACGATTAATGTAATACTGACTTTGAGATTGCCGTAAAGTCATAATCATTGGAAGGAGATTAATAAAAGAAATGTTCCTGTAAATTGCACTATTTACAGATGTGTGGGACGACTTTAAGCACACAGGCTTCATGTCGACACTATATGCAATCTATATACTTCTGCTGTAGCACCTCAAGAATAGAACATCACATAGACCTCATTATGGTCAGACGCTGTTCTATCTGTGCATGTAATGTAACATTTCTGTTCTACCACAAAGACAGACAATGCGCATAAAAATAGCAATTACTGAATAAATATAACCATTAGCTGGTTGACCTAATGGTGGGTTAGCAATTTCTTAGTTTGTGAAAGAGTTTACAAATATAACCATGCCAAATCTCCAATGGTAGAGCTGGATGAGCAGTGTCAGTGTTACTACATTGACTGATTGAAGTTCCAAATTCACAGCCAGCACAAAAACTTCATATTTACATCTCTGTGCATAGTCTCTGAGGATTAGAAATGTTTCACCTATTCAGGAAACTGTTAGCTGCGGAGTATCTGAAGAAATGACAGCGGAGCTCAAACTGCACTAATGATGAAAGATTCACTGAATTCAGCAGAATGAAGATGAGAGGATAGGTTTTCCAATGTTCCACAAGGGGTGTGAAGACCCACAGGCAGTGGGCAGGGATTATGGGCATGCCCACGGTTAAATGCACAGGAATAATACTGTTCAATTACCCTACAGATAAATTCTGGAGTAATAAATGTGCTGCACTACTGCCATCCAAAGGCCTCATTTAAAATTGAATAATGAGAAAAATTCCTTCTTTCGCCTGAATATCTGATGGGGTGAGAGAACTCTCAAAGACCTTCTGCTCACCAAGTTGAAATGTGAAAACCAACCCTCCGATAGTCTGCTTGATGCCATTCCTGATGGTGGCGAGGCCAGTTCTGAGTGTGTGTCTGATTTCCGGACAGGACTCGCAAGTCACCTCTTGCCACCTGGTAGACAGCCCGTGATATGACAGAGCTGTTGAATTAAAAGTGGGACAGAGGATGGGCACAGGCTGAATTAATCATGACTGCTGCCAGGGAAGCAGACACAGAGCTGCACAACCTGCTTCATCTGGTCGCAAACAAATTGGACATTCATATTCAGGTCTACATGTCAGAAAGCCTTCGAACTAAATTAAAGGAAGCTGGCACCTAACTAAAGAAATATAGTTATGAACATCAGTGGTCACTAACCAGGAGGTAGGCAATCAACAGTAGCAGCTTATTTGCAGCCTAAACATCTGTTTGGTGTTCCATGTACACCATTGCCAGCTACAAAGGAACGTGTTAAGAAGCGTTGACACAGAGAAAGAATGGGTGCGATTTTTAACTTTCACCCAAAGTGGTATAAAGTGGGCAGATCGGCTGGGACTTTCACAGGAGCCAGTGTTAAAACAATTTTCAGGTTCTGGCCTGTTCAGCATAACTCAGGTGAGCTGCCAAGTGTTCAATGAAGTGGGTCAGAAATTCTGGTAACTCCACAAGCGAACCAAGCTTGATATCAGCATTAAAGTAGGGAATCATAGAATTTACAGTGCAGAAGGAGGCCATTCGGCTCATCGAGTCCGCACCGGCCCTTGGGAAGAGCACCGCCACTTAAGCTCACACCTCCACCCTATCCCCATAACCCAGTAACCACACCTAACCTTTTTTTTTGAACACGAACGGCAATTTATCATGGTCAATCCACCTAACTTGCAAATCTTTGGACTGTGAGAGGAAACCAGAGCACCCGGAGGAAACTCACGCAGACATGGGAAGAACGTGCAGACTCCGCACAATCAGTGACCCAAGCTGGGAATCGAAGCTGGAGCTGTGAAACAACTGTGCTAACCACTGTGCTACCATACTGCCCCACGAAGGCGCACAGGGCATAGAAAATACCCAGCTACTGGCAGAGATCCACAGTATTTCTATCGAAGTAGGAAAAGCACAAGTGTATCAATCCGGTTGATGACTTTTGATGCAGATAATAACTGTATTTTGATTGGAAAGTGGCCTTCATGCCCACTGACCTTCAGGGGTCACTGACCTTTGCTGCTCATTCTGCAGCAGGAATTCTGACTCTTCAGCTTCAGCATCAAAGGGACCAGTGTTGAGCACATGTCCCAGCTATGCCATTGGGATCAATTAGTCTTTTTGTCTCTACCACAACTTCCCCTATAATGGCTAGTTACAGACCTTACAGGAGCCACTCCCTGTCTCGAGTTTTTGAGTCCCAGTCAAATTTGTTGCAGGCCAAGTTCTCTGGGAAAGCTTTCTCTGTGCCTATGGCCTATTCAAATTATAGGGAAATGCTCACATCAGGCAGGATCTGCCTTCTGTGCTACAGGATCCAGGACAACCCTCATTTTGCTGCATGTAGAAAATTGGGACGTTGGTTTTAGTAATTCCTGCCATGCACAGAGCAGCCAACAGCGAGTCAGGCACCAGTTTTACATCCTGCCTATTTTTCCTCTTTTTTGAAGTCAATGGAAAGAAAGAGTATGTGGGATTTAAGGCAGGTACTAAACCATGCCACCCGTTTCCCACAATAATGAGGAGTGGTTGGCAGCAACCCTGAGGTGCAGCTGTAAAATTTGCCAGGGCACTCCATCAACTCCAACATCAAAATAAAATATCATTGCCACTGATAGATTTTCACTTAAGATGTAAGTTCTCATTGGTCCCAAAAGTACCAAGAACTATTTAACAGCCAGATTGAAAAGTCGGATAAATGTGAACGATAGACTTGGGAAAAGAAAGGAAAGAAGAATGATTAGGGATAGAGGAGGTCGTGGAGAAACAGAGAGGAACATGAGAGAATGGAGAGGATAGTGAGAGGAGAAGGGGAGAAGTAATGGTAGGAAAGAAGGAAAGAAGGAAAAGAAAGGGGCAGTGAGAGGGAGTAGTATAGGGTAGAGGTGAGAGGACAACAAAATCCCAATATTTATTAATGTGCATAGAAGTGGGGGAAGGGGAGACAAAGGGTAAGATGAGTAAAGTCTATAAACAGGGGAAACAAAGTGTTTGAAATGAGTGTTGATAGCAAAGAAGTGAGCACCTAAAGACCAACAGCTCACTTGGAAAGATTTAGGCACAGTTCTGGGGTTCAGCGGGTAGAGGTACAACTAGCTCAGGTTTGACCGAAAGATGTGCTGTCCAAAACATCAGGCAGTGAGGCTGAGTTCCAACAGCATAGGACAACTCAGGTACACTCAGAAAAGTGCCTATTCTTTCTGAGGCACCATATGTATCTGATGACAATAATTTGTTCTGCCGACGACTTCCGGTTGCGGCTATGCGGAGCTAAGCCGCACGTTCGGCAGCTCCCGCCAGGAACGGACTTTTGGGCTCTTTCTAGGGCCCCCAGCGGTACTTGCTCGACGGTTCCCGATGTGGGAAGGTGTCAGCAGCGGATCCCCAGTGGTCTATGGTCTTGACCAGGAGTGGGGCCAGCAAAATAGCGGTGACAGTGCCTAAGGAAAAGCGGGGGAAGAAAATCAAGATGGCGGCCGGCGGAGGCCTCGAGGAATGGAGGCAGTGGGCGCAGGTGCAGCAGGAGACTCTCCAGCGCTGTTTTTGGGAGCTAAAAATGGAGCTGCTAGACTTGCTGAAGGCTAATAAGGACAAGCTGCTGGCGACGCAGACAGCCCAGGGGGTGGAGATCCGGGAGCTCCAACAACAAGCCTCCGAAAGAGAGGATGAGGCCGCGGCCCTCGCGGTAAAGGTGGAGATGCATGAGGCGCTCCTTAAGAAGTGGCAGGAGCGGTTCGAGGAGATGGAGAACCGGTCGAGGCGGAAAAACTTGCGGATCCTGGGCCTCACGGAGGGGCTGGAGGTGTCAGACCTGGGGGCCTATGTGGTCGTTTTGCTGAACTCGCTGATGGGAGCTGAGTCCTTCCAGGGGCCCCTGGAGCCGGAGGGGGCCCACAGAATACTGGCCAGGAGGCCCAAGCTGAATGAGCCGCCACGGTCGGTGCTGGTGCGGTTCCACTGGTTCGTTGACCGAGAGTGCGTGCTTAGGTGGGCCAAGAAGGAGCGGACTAGCAAGTGGGAGAACACGGTAGTGTGGATCTACCAGGACTGGAGTGCGGAAGTGGCTAAGCGGAGGGCCGGGTACAACCGGACGAAGGCGGTGCTCCACAGAAAGAGTGTGAAGTTTGGCATGTTACAGCCGGCGCGTCTGTGGGTCACTTACAAGGACCGGCACTTTTATTTTGAGTCCCCGGAGGAGACGTGGGCATTTGTGCAGGCCGAGCAGTTGGACTCTAATTGAGGGTCGGGGGTTTGTAAATAACTGTGTTAACCTTTGGTGGGAAGGGGCTCTGTTTTATGCTGTTTCATGCTGTTTTAAGCTGGTTGTGTGTTGTTTCTAGGGCAGGTGGGGTGCTGTCTTATTTGTGTGGGCGGGGTCGGGCAGGGGGAAAGCACGGGCTTTTCTTCTGTTTCATGCGCAGAGGGTGGATGGGGGCGTGGTCGGAGCTGAGAAGCACGGGCTTTTTTCCCGCGTAAGAGCGGGAGGGGGAGGAGGAGGGTCTCCTGATGGGTCTGTGGGGGAAGAAGTAGCCCCACGTTGGGAGGGGTCAGAGGTGTGGTGGGAGCTGCCGGGGTCAGCAGAAGTTAGCTGGCTCACGGGAGTGCTGTGGAGAGAGTAACACGGTGGGAGGGGTCCTAGCATTTGGCGGGGGGGGGGGGGGGGGGGGGGGGTACCGGGTTGCTGCTGAAATGTTCAGGAAGGAGCTGGGGTATGCAGGGGGGGCCGGGGTGGGGGTTTGCCGCCGTGGGGAACGGGCCAAGCAGGGGGCGCTGGCCTGGGGCGGGCAGGGGATGGGTTATGGCTAGTCGGCAGGGGAGGGGGGCAGGGAGCCCTCTGATCCGGCTGATAACTTGGAATGTGAAGGGGCTGAATGGGCCGGTCAAAAGGGCCCGGATGTTTACGCACCTGAAGGGGCTGAAGGTGGACGTGGCTATGCTCCAGGAGACGCACCTGAAGGTGGCGGACCAGGTTAGACTGAGGAAGGGCTGGGTAGGCCAGGTGTTTCATTCGGGGCTGGATGCAAAAAATCTGGGGGTGGCGATTCTGGTGGGAAAAAGGGTGTTGTTTAAGACGTCAAAGGTGGTGGCTGACAGTGGAGGGAGGTATGTGATGGTGAGCGGCAAGTTGCAGGGGGAGCGGGTGGTGCTGGTGAATGTCTATGCCCCAAACTGGGACGATGCGGGTTTTATGCGGCGCATGTTGGGCCGCATTCCGGATCTAGAGGCGGGGGGCCTGATACTGGGGGGGGGACTTTAATACAGTGCTGGATCCCCCATTGGATCGATCCATGTCCACGACGGGCAGGAGGCCTGCGGCGGCTAAGGTATTGAGGGGGTTTATGGATCAGATGGGAGGGGTGGATCCTTGGAGGTTCGCGAGGCCGAGGGCCAGGGAGTAATTCATTTTTCTCCCACGTGCATAAAGCCTATTCCCGGATCGATTTTTTTGTTCTGAGCAGAGGGCTGATTTCGAGGGTGGAGGATGCCGAGTATTCGGCCATAGTCATTTTGGATCATGCCCCGCACTGGGTAGACCTTGAGCTAGGGGAGGAGAGGGACCAGTGCCCGCTCTGGCGCCTGGAGGTGGGACTGCTGGCGGATGAGAAGGTGGGCGGGCGGGTTCGGGGGTGTATCAAGAGGTACTTAGAGGACAATGATAATGGGGAGGTCCGGGTTGGGATGGTTTGGGAAGCATTGAAGGCGGTAATTAGAGGGGAGTTGATTTCCATCCGAGCCCACAGGGAGAGGGGAGAGCAAAGAGAGAGGGAGAGGTTGGTGGGGGAGATGGTGAGGATGGACAGGAGATACGCGGAGGCTCTGGAGGAGGGACTGTTGAGGGAGCGACGTAACCTTCAGGCCAGGTTCGACTTGCTGACCACCGGAAAGGCGGAAGCTCAGTGGAGGAAGGCACAGGGAGCGGTGTACGAATATGGGGAGAAGGCGAGTAGGATGCTGGCGTATCAGCTCCGTAAGCGAGACGCAGCCAGGGAGATTGGTGGAGTGACGGATAGGGGAGGAAATGTGGTGCGAAGGGGGGTGGACATTAATGTTTTCAGGGACTTTTATGGGGAATTGTACCGGTCCGAGCCCCCGGTGGAAGTGGGGGGGGGGGGGGGGGAATGGGGCGCTTTTTGAACAAGCTGAGATTTCTGAAGGTGGAGGAGGGGCAGGTGGAGGGGCTGGGGGCGCCGATTGAGCTGGAGGAGCTGGTCAAAGGGACAGGCAGCATGCAGTCGGGGAAGGCGCCAGGGCCGGATGGGTTCCCGGTCAAAATTTACAAAATGTACGCAGACCTGCTGGGCCCCATGTTGGTTCGGACCTTTAACGAGGCAAGGGAGGGGGGGGCTTTGCCCCCGACTATGTCATGGGCGCTGATTCCCCAATTTGCACCATGCCCATTCACAACCAGGCCCCAATCTTCCCCCTCCCACCACCACCAGGCTCGATCCAACCCTAAATTCCACCACCACCACCGCCCCTCCTCTACCCAGTAACAACCAGCCCCAATATCGCACCGCACTGCCGTAACATTCCGATCCCCCTAACTCGAGGCCTCAGACCTTATCCCTGGGATCACCCTCCCATCCACCAGTTAATTGCCCCACCTCTGTTCATAAAATTGTATGTTTCACTTTGTAATAGATAACCTATGAATGTGGCACAGGGGGGCAGCATGGTGGTACAGTGGGTTAGCCCTGCTGCCTCACGGTGCTGAGGTCCCAGGTTCGATCCTGGCTCTGGGTCACTGTCCGTGTGGAGTTTGCATATTCTCCCCGTGTCTGCGTGGGTTTCCCCCCACAACCAAAAAGATTGCCGGCGAGGTGGATTGGTCAAGCTAATTTGCCGCTTAATTAGAAAAGGTGAATTGGGTACTCTAAATATTAAAAATTAAAACAAAAATAAATGTGGCACAGAACCCTTGAGTATAACTTCTCTGCATTGATCGGACATTTTGGGGGGGATTTACTGGGCCTGTTCGCGATGGATGCAAATCCCGATAAGGCTGTTAACTCTCATGAGGGGGCCATATGGGATTGGAAGCAGGGATTTCTCAGAATGGCATCTTCCCCAGCCTCTGCCAGCAACATAATCAGATTCATGCTCAGTGAGGGTGTGAATTCATTAACAGCGTATCTTCCGGTGAAAATCACTACTATTCTCTGGGGGAAGGCCAGTGTAGCACACAGATGGTCAGGAACCTGGGTGTGGAATGCCCTGGCACTGCCAAGACAGATCCCTTGCAGCGCCAAACTGGCAGTGCCAACCCAGCACCCTAGCACTGCCAACCTGGTATCCTGACACGACCAACCTGGCACCCTGGCTGGTAACATGGGACCTTGGCACTGCCAACCCATCACCCTGACACTGCCAATCTAGTACCATGGCATTGCCAAGCCAGCATCCTGGCAGTGCCAAGTTGGCAATACCAGAGCGGGGGGCCTCCAGGGAACCCCATTGGCAAGGGCTTCCACTAAGCCCTGATGCCGGCCATGGTGACAGGTGGGGGGGAGGGGGGGGGGGGGGCAGCATCTACTTCCACATTGAGATTGGAGTGCTCTTTAAAAATGGCGCCCTGATCTCTGTAGAGCCAGGATTGCTAGCTCTATGAGGCCCCACCCCTCAGTGTGACGCCGCAAAACATGTGCGCCTGCTTTTTTTGACAAAGTGTCATAAAGATCGGGGCTGGGATTCTCCCCTACCCGGCGGGGCTTGGGGTCCCGGCGTGATGGAGTGGTGTGAACTACTCCGACGTCGGGGCGCCCCAAAGGTGCAGACGTCTCCGCACTTTTAGGGGCCAAGCCCTCACCTTGAGGGGCTAGGCCTGCGCCGGAGTGGTTCCCACTCCGCCGGCTGGTGTGGAAGGCCTTTGACGCCACGCCAGCCGGGACTGAAGGGACTTCGACGGCCGGTGGAAGTCCGTGCATACGCCAGAGCGTCAGCGGCTGCTGACGTCATCCCCGCGCAGGGGAGGGGGTCACTTCCACCTCCACCATGGTGAAGATCGCCCCGCGCCCCACCCAGGACCCCGGAGCCCGCCCTCGCCGCCTGCTCCCGCCGGTAAGGTGGGTGGTTTGATCCACGCCGGCGGGAGAGGGTTGACAGCAGGGGGCTTCGGCCCATTGCGGGCCGGAGAATCGCCGGGGGGTGGGGGCCGCCGACTGGCGCGATTCCCACCCCCGCCGAATCTCTGGTGGCGGAGAATTCGGGACATAGTGGGGGCGGGATTGATGCCGACCCACGGCGATACTCTGACCTGGCGGGGGGTTGGTGAATCCTGTCCCTGGAGATAAAACCTGGCTGTTTCCCTGGGGAGAAACATGCCAGTTTTCAGCCTGAATCTGACAATTTGCCATTTTATAGGAAAATTATGCCCATTTAGAGTTATGAAGCATAATACCAATATCTTATATTTTCACCTCAGGCTTCAGTACTGTTTCTCAGAATGTGTCCATATAGTTAGCATTGTCCCTACCTGGATGAGTTAAGCTGCAGAAACTTGTCCCAGTTAAATAGTATTGTCAAATTCCGGCCCATTCCCCTATTATTGGGATCTGTTATCCTCCTCTGCAGTTCACTGATTGTGTAATTTTTTTTTCTTTTCCTTTCAAAAATATGCTTTATTAATAAAATTTGGAGACGTGTATTACAAAACATGTCAACTTGAAAATCACAGAAAGTGCCATGAAATTCAACTCATCTCCATTTCTAGACGCCTCTATACAATTGTAATATTCTTATTTACCATATACATTTCATGTCAGCCATACAACCTTAGGGTAAAACATTTAGTGTAACAGAATTCAACATTCTCTCATCCAGCATGATTCTTCTCCCTGAGGTCCCTCAATGCTATCTCAAAATGGATTGTAAAGAGAAAGGGGTCTAACACTGACCCCTGCAGGACACAAATGGTAAGTGGCATCCAAGCTAATCCATGGTGTTTGATTCATAGAATTTACAGTGCAGAAGGAAGCCATTCGGTCCATCAAGTCTGTGTCAGCCCATGGAAAGAGCACCCCATTTAGGCACACACTTCCACCCTATCCCCATAACCCAGTAACCCCACCTTACCTTTTTTTTTGAACATGAAGGGCAATTTATCATGGCCAATCCACCTAACCTGCACATTTTAGGACTGTGGGAGGAAACCAGAGCACCCGGAAGAAACCCACGCAGACACAGGGAGAACGTGCAGACTCCGCACAGACAGTGACCCAAGCCGGGAATCGAACCTGGGAACCTGGCACCCTGTAGCTGTGAAGCAACTGTGCTAACCACTGTACTAGTTGCCCAATGGTGACACCTTGCTTACAGATATGTAAACATTTCTTAATCCAGTGTAACAGCTTCCCACAATAGGGTAGAAGTCAAATCAAAACAAAATTATGACATGTTCAAACTTATTGCTGTAAGCTATTTGAGGCCAAAGTTCATTAACGTTCACTCCCAAACTAGTTAAGAGCCAATTTGATTGCCGCTGCCTTTTCTCTTATATTGATAGACTTTGAAGACAAATGATTGTCGATTTATTTGATCTTGTGCATAATACTTTGTGATTTCTTGTTGATTGTTTTTGTTCTAATTCATTTTTATAATAAATTCAGAGTACCCAATAATTTTTTTCCAATTAAGGGGCAATTTAGCATGGCCATCCACCTACCCTGCACATTTTTGGGTTTTGGGGTGAGACGCACACAGACACGGGGAGAATGTGTAAACTCCACACGGACAGTGACCGGGAGGGGCCAGGATCGAAGTCAGTTCCTCGCAGCAGTGCTAACCACTGCACCACCATGCCACCCTATTTTTGTTCTAATTCTGAATGGTAAATTGAATTATGATTTGAATTGTTCATGTTTAATTTCAAAATTTGAGCAACTAAAGTTTGAGCTACAGGCAGGCAGTATAACATTGGAATTGTAACTGTTTTTAAATATGACAATTGTATATAAAGCTAAATTCTGCTCTCCTGCAGGCAAATAAGGAATACAGTTGTGAAAACGGAGACGTTTTGATCATTGAGGAGAAAGGGCGCCATCTAGTGTTGGTAAAAAAAAATGTTTAAAAAACAGATCATTTTTGAATATTCATATTATATTGACAGAAGATATTTATGTTTGCTAAGATATTTTGAGTTTGAGCTTATCCAACTTGATATTTTCCACTAGTCCCTCACAGGTTTCACATATTGATTTCTAATTTATACCATAATTTCCTTTATGTCCATTGGAACTGATGTTTCTCAGGGTTTATGTTTGATTTGCTATTTCTATTCTTTAATTTAAATCAATGACTAAAACAATAATGTGGTTACATGATACTAAATGATATTCTAGAAAGGAAATCAAGAAATCACTATATCCATGGGCAGCAGGGTAACACAGTGGTTAGCGCAGTTGCTTCATTCCTCGAGGATACCAGGTTTGATTCTTTTTTTCAATAAATTTAGAGTACCAATTCATTTTTTCCAATTAAGATGCAATTTAGCCTGGCCAATCCACCAATGCACATCTTTGGGTTGTGGAGGCGAGACCCACGCAAACACGGAGAGAATGTGCAAACTCCACACGGACAGTGACCCAGAGCCGGGATCGAACCTGGGACCTCGGCACCGTGAGGCAACAGGGCTAACACACTGCACCACTATGCTGCCCCCGCCAGGTTTGATTCTGGCTTGGGTCACTGTCTGTGCGGAGTCTGCACTTTCTCCCCCTGTCTGCGTGGGTTTCCTCCGGGTCCTCTGGTTTCCTCCCACAGTCCAAAGATATGCAGACTAGGTGGATTGGCCTTGATAAATTGACCTTAATGTCCAAAAAGTTTGGGTGGGGTTACTGGGTTACAGGGATAGGGTGAAGGGCTTAAGTGGGGTTCTCTTTCCAAGGGCGGTGCAGACTTGATGGGCTGAATGGCCTCTTTCTGCACTGTAAATTCAATTATTCTATATTTCAAAATAACATCCAGGCTTGAGCTGATAAAATAATATTTGTAAGTGTCACATAATAACCTTCTCTAAAAATAGTTTAACTACCACCCATAGGATATTAATCACTGCAGCCTCACGGCGCTGAGGACCTGGGTTCAATCACGGCCCCGGGTCACTGTCTGTGTGGAGTGTACACATTCTTCCGTGTCTGCATGGGTCTCATCCCCACAACCCAAAGATGTGCAGGATAGGTGGATTGGCCATGCTAAATTACCCCTTAATTGGAAAAATTGGGTTCTTTAAATTAAGATAAAATAAATAAAATAAAATATATACATATCAGTAAGGATTTAGAATTGGTTAATGGACAGAAAACGTAGAGTAGGAATAAATAGGTCATTTTCAGGATGTCAGAATGCAATCAGTAGCACAACCATCCATGTTCGGACCTTAAATGTTTACAAACTAGAGTAAGAATAATTAACTAGGGAAAGCTTAATTCAATGGGATAAGAATGGATCTGATCCGAATAAATTGTCATCAAAGTTTGTCAAGAAAAACGATAGCTGAACAATGAGCTATATTCATGTAAGGTAATGGGTTAATAGTTATGATAATGTGATAGTCTGCACACAAGAGATGGACTTACCTTGTAGTTTGACATGTACATAGTGCAAATAGCTTTGAAGTGTCTGACCTGAGTTAATCATGAGTAGAGGGAAACCTTCCCAGTATAGATTAAACCACGAGACAGACCCCAAAACATAGTAGCAGCGGTGGTGACACCAAACTAACAACGATTTGGTGCTATAGACAGGAAGAAATCGGAAGAACTTATCTTGGTGAGAGGTACATTGAGAATTGGTAGTGATATCAGCACCAATCACTGCTCCTTCTGCAGCTATTCAAAAACCTTGAATGTCCACAGGGAGACCCGCATTGGGAGTTCTGGGGAAAATACTTTGTGAAGTATTGAGCAGTATCGAGAGTTGCATGTCAAGGAGCAGAAACATCAGTTTATATCATTCCTCCACACAGCAAGGCCTGATGCTGGCACCCCTCTGAGACCTCTACTGACTTCAAAACTATCCTAAAAGCATTCAAAGCCTATTTCAGCCCAAAGTGGAACCTCATAATAGACCAAGCTTGAATCAATCAGAGATCCCAAAGGCCAGGGGAATCTGTCAAATTGTTTCTCACAGACCTGTATCAGCTGAATAGTTGTTGAGGTATGGTGCATTGAAAGATGAACTTATTCATGACTGCATTGTCCTTCAAGCTTCAATGAAATGCTGTCAGATTTTTTTTTTACAGACAAAATAACGACCAAACACTCAATCAAGTGCTTCAATACGTTAGGCAGGCTGCACAGATGGAGCAAAATCAGGCTATAATCTGTCAACTACTGAGGCTTTGGATGGGTCTGTTCGTTGAATAGGCTCAAAAAGAGCAGCCGCACCCACTCAATGCCTGCCAAATTAGGGAAACTTGAGTAAAAATGTTTTCATGCTGCAAGTGGTTAAGTTCTGGGACTGGCTGAGAATGTGCTGGAGGAAAGTTCAATGAAATAATTTAATAGAGAATTTGACAGTTATTTGAAAAGGAAGAACATATAGGATTCCAGAGAGAAGGCGAGGATGCTTAATCCTTCATCCAAGTTACTAATTCTCAGAATCACAGAATTGTTACAGCATAGAAGGGCCACTTGGCCCATCACATCTGCACCTGCCCTCTGAATGAAAATATAGACCTATATTCTATGCAGTTTAGAAGAATCCATTGAAGAGCACAAGTTCTTATAGTGTTCAACGGGCAAGATGCTGAGACCCTGTTTCCACTGGACGGAGCGTTTAGGACTGGGGTCAGCAACAAAGTTCCCTCGAAACCATGCAGCTGCACAGGAATCTGAAAGCTCCCGCAAAGGCTCCACGCAAATTAGCACCTTTGCGTAAGCACACATGTAACGCCTCGTACAGAGGGTCCATGCACTTAAATAAATTGGATAATGGAGGGGAGCCATGTGATTTGTATTTGTCCAAGTAGCATTTTTTTTTGGAAAGGGACAGATTTCAAAAATGATGAATAATGAAATGGGTCAAAAACTAGGACCATGACTACCTCTAATATGGAAATATGAAAATACACACCATTCATTAATACTTTGACATTCGGTCTTCCGGTTGGAACAGCATAATAATAATAATTAAGGGATTTAATTCAGGGGAAAAACAAATTTCTTCCTCTATAATGTTCTTAATTGAGTAAAATATGCACAAAGATAAATTTCAATAAGTTTAAATTATGAAACTAATATTGCAGAGTCAAGAGATTTATTTTTGTGTAAGATAAATTATTTAACAACAAGGTGCAGCTGGAGACAACCATGTCCATTTTGCATGAAACTTTGAGGAACAAAAAGTCTGTAGCTTTGCATTGACTAATGAAATCTTCAGCAACTATCAAGAATATTTAATTAAGACTGTTTCAATGCTACAATTGTAAGTGTCCTTCCTATTGATTCACTTATTTCCCCTTTATCTATTTTTGTTGTTATCATTTTGATCCATGCATGCTTAATGGACATGTATCTTTCAGTCATGCAGCAGAGAGAATGAGGAATTCAAGAAGTTGCGACATAGTATATGGTGTTAGTTTTTGAGTAGCAGAACACAGACTTCATGGCACCCGAGAGATGGGGTGAGACTCGGTTTGATTACTTGGCTGGTTGGCAACGAATTGTTCAAAATGTGGTATTCTTTTCGGTAACTGGTGGTGATTGTGTCCTATCCGAGTGGGATGATTTCCAGACACCTAAGGAAAGCAGAGTTGGGTCCTGGACGCTCAAGGAAGAAGGAGCAGTATGTGCCTGCTCTTGTTCTCTTCTCTCATTTATTCTCTCTGTCTCTCCAGAAATGCTGTGAGCTGCTGTATTTCTGAACCTACAGAGGACCTGAATGAATTAATCTACAATAGTGAAAACCATTGCAGATTGAAAACAGAGACCTCAACCTGAAAGCCTTGTTTGAAGGAAAGTGTGCTTAAAGACAACCATGCGAAACAAAGGCTTTTAACCCTTTTACTTCTTATTTTCATCCTTCTCTTCCCTCTGTGTTTGTTTGTCTTGTGTGTGTGTATATAGAGGGTGGAGGAAAGTTAAAGTGGGGGGGGGGGGGGATTAGGAATTAGATAATAGTTAACCAGTTGCATTGCTGCATATTTCATTATAGTTATTGTTATAAATAAAAAAAACAATTGTGTTTAAATTTACAAAGCTGGTGACTGTAATTATTGGGCAGCAAAAGGCCAAAACCTTTGGTATTTGTCTGAGAATTATTGCTTAATTCAATTGGGTTGGCACTCAGGATCAAGGGGAGCTGAACTGACCATGCCCTGGCCCAAGGTGTCATAACACAATACAATATGGATGTATTAAGAGAGTCAATGATCTCTTGTTCTATTAACCTTGCAACAACATTTGCATAAGAGACCAAAATCCTTAGCACTGGTTGAAAATAGACTAATACTAGCTATTAGTTTTTTTCTCTATTCTGCTATTTCTCTTACCTGGATTACCTGATTACATGTATTGATTGCGAACTTCACTCATCTCTGGATAAAAATACAGAATCATAGAGGTTTACCGCACATAAAGAGGCCCATCATGTCAGAAAGTCCAGAAAAGGCTGCCACCGTTTATAGAACCCTTGTACTGATCCTCTCAGGGCAAATTTGACCCTCGCCAATTTTATAAATCCCGCCATGTCACTGATCCAGGTCTCCACACTTGGGGGCCTTGCATCTTTCCACTGCAGCAAGATCCTCCGCCGGGCTACTAGGGACGTAAAGGCCAAAACACCGGCCTCTTTCGCCTCCTGCACTCCCGGCTCCGCCGCAACTCCAAAATTCGCGAGTCCCCAACCTGGTTTGACCCTGGATCAAACCACCCTCGACACCGTCCTCGCCACCCCATACCAGAATTCTTCCAGTGCCGGACATGCCCAGAACATATGGGCATGATTCGCTGGACTCTCCAAACACCTGATGCACCTGTCCTCACACCCAAAGAACCTACTAATCCGAGTCACAGACATATGGGCCCGATGCAGCACCTTAAATTGGATGAGACTAAGCCTCGCACATGAAGAGGAAGAGTTAGCCCTCTCCAAGGCATCCGCCCAAGTCCCATCCTCTATCTGCTCCCCAAGTTGTCCCTCCCATTTACCCTTCAGCTCCTCCACTGACGACTCCTCCACCTCCTGCATTACCTTATAAATGTCAGGCACCTTCCCCTCTCTGACCCACACCCCCGAAAGAACTCTGTCCATCGCCTCCCGCGAGGGCAGCAAAGGGAATTCCTCTACCTGTCGCCTAGCAAACGCCTTTACCTGCAAGTATCTGAACATGTTCCCTTGGGGGTGTCCACATTTATCTTCCAATTCCCCCAGGCCCACAAACATCCCGCTAATAAACAGGTCCATCAATTTACTGATGCCCACCCTATACCACCCCCTAAATTCCCCATCAGTGTTCCCCGGGATGAACTGATGATTACCACCTAATGGAGGCTCCATCGAGCCCCCCGCTTCCCCCCTATGCTGTCTCCACTGTCCCCAGATTCTTAGGGTCGCCGCCACCACCGGGCTCGTGGTATACCTCTTAGGAGAGAGCCACAATGGCGCCGTTACCAAGGCGCCCAGGCTCGTACCTCTACAAGATGCCATCTCCATTATTTTCCATGCCGCCCCTCCCCCCCTCCCTCCATCACCCATTTACGCATTATTGACACATTGGCCACCCAATAGTACCCCAAAAGGTTGGGCAGCGCCAGCCCGCCTCTATCCCTCCCTCGCTCCAGGAAAACCGTCTTCACTCTCGGACTTCCATGCGCCCACACAAAGCTCAAAATACTGCTCGTCACTCTCCTAAAGAAGGCCTTGGGGACGAAGATGGGCAGGCACTGAAAGAGGAACAAGAACCTCGGAAGCACCGTCATTTTGACGGACTGCACCCTCCCCGCCAACGACAATGGCAACATGTCCCACGTTTTGAACGCCTCCTCCATCTGATCCACAAGCCTGGTGAAATTACGCTTGTGAAGAGTCCCCCAGTCCCTGGCCACCTGCACCCCCAGGTACCTAAAACTCTCCCCTGCCCTCTTAAGCGGGAGCCTACCAATTCCCTCCTCCTGGTCTCCAGGGTGCACCACAAACACCTCACTCTTGCTTAGATTTAGTTTATAGCCTGAAAAGGTCCCAAACTCAGCTAGCAACTCCATCACTCCCAGCATCCCTCCCACCGGGTCCGCCACATACAGTAGCAGGTAATCGGCATACAACGACACCCTATGTTCCTCCCCACCCCGCACCAAACCCCTCCACCTTCCTGAATCCCTCAACGCCATCGGCAACGGTTCGATTACCAATGCAAACAACAAGGTGGACAGGGGGCAACCCTGCCTGGTCCCTCGGTAAAGCCGGAAGTACTCCGACCTCCTCCCATTCGTGGCCACACACGCCATCGGGGCCTCATACAGTAGCCTCACCCATCTAATAAACCCTTCACCAAATCCAAATCTCCCCAACACCTCCCATAAGTACCCCCACTCCACTCTATCGAAGGCCTTCTCCGCATCCAGCGCCACCACTATCTCAGCCTCCACCTCACTTGCCGGCATTCTGATGACATTCAACAACCTCCGCACATTCGTGATTAGCTGCCTTCCCTTAACAAAACCTGTCTGGTCCTCGTGTACAACCCCTGGCACACAGTCCTCTATCCTGGTGGCCAGGATCTTTGCCAGCACATTGGCATCCACATTAAGGAGAGATATGGGCCTGTATGAACCACACTGCTGGGGGTCCTTGTCCCTCTTTAAGATTAAAGAAATCAGCACCCGCGATATCGTCGGGGGCAAAGTCCCCCCCTCCCATGACTCATTAAGTGTCCGCACCAACAGGGGGCCCACTAGGTCCACAAACTTTTTATAAAACTCCACCGGGAACCCATCCGGCCCCGGCGCCTTCCCTGACTGCATCTGCCCGATCCCCTTAACCAGCTCCTCCAGCTCAATCGGCGCCCCCAACCCCTCCACCTGCTCCTCCTGCACCTTCGGGAACGATAGCCCGTCGAGAAACCTCTCCATTCCCCTCCTCTCCACCGTTGGCTCCGACCGGTACAGTTCCCCGTAAAAGTCCTTGAAGACCACATTCACCTCTACCCCCTTCCGCACCACATTCCCACTCTTATCTCTCACTCCAGCAATTTCCCTAGCCGCATCCTGCTTGCGGAGCTGATGAGCCAGCATCCTACTTGCCTTTTCACCATGTTCGTACACTGCTCCTTGTGCCTTTCCCCACTGTGCCTCCGCCTTTCTAGTGGTCAACAAATCAAATTTAGCCTGTAGGCTGCACCTCTCCCCCAACAATCCCTCCTCTGGTGCCTCTGCGTACCTCCTATCTACCTCCAGGATCTTCCCCTCCAGTCTATCCCTTTCACTCCTCTCACTCCTCTCCCTGTGTGCCCGGATGGATATCAGCTCCCCACGAATCACTGCCTTCAGGGCTTCCCAGACCATCCCCACCCGGACCTCCCCCGTATCATTCGCCTCGAGGTACCCCTCAATACTTGCCCGGACCCTCCTGCACACCTCCTCCTCCGCCAACAACCCCACATCCAACCGCCACAACGGGCACTGGTCCCGCACCTCCCCCATCTCCAAATCCATCCAATGCGGAGCGTGGTTGGAGATTGCAATGGCCGAATACTCGGCCTCCTCCACTCTCGGAATCAGTCCAGTACTCACCGCGAAGAAGTCTATCCGAGAATAAACCCTATGTACATGGGGGGAAAAGGAATACTCCCGTGCCCTCGGCCTCACAAACCTCCATGGATCCACCCCTCCCATCTGGTCCATAAACCCCCTCAGCACCTTGGCCGCCGCCGGCCTCCTACCCGTCCTTGAACTGGACCAATCCAGTGAAGGATCCAACACCGTATTGAAGTCCCCACCCATAATCAGACCTCCCGCCTCTAGATCCGGGACATATCCCAGCATACGCCTCATAAAGCCCGCACGTCCCAATTTGGGGCATACACATTAACAAGTACCACCTTCTCTCCCTGTAGCCTGCCCCTTACCATAACAAACCTACCCCCTTATCCGCCACCACCTCAGATGCCTCAAACTACACATTTTTCCCCACCAGAATTGCCACCCCCCGGTTCTTCACATCCAACCCGGAGTGGAAAACCTGCTCCACCCACCCCTTCCTCAGACAGACCTGGTCCGCCACCTTCAGATGGGTCTCCTGAAGCATTGCCACATCTGCCTTTAGCCCTCACAGATGAGCAAGTACCCTAGACCGCTTCACCGGTCCATTCAGTCCTCTCGCATTCCAGGTGACCAACCGGATCAGAGGGTGTCCCGCCCCCCCTCCCCCGCCGACTAGCCATAGCCCGTCGACTGCCCGCCCCAGGCCAGCACCCCTCGCCCGACCCAGTCCCCACGGCAACAGCACCTCACCTCTGTCCCCCTGGCCCACACCAGCTCCTTCCTGACCCTGCCAGCAGCAACCCAGTATTCCACTTTCCCCCCCTCCCTCTCCCCCCAGGCTAGGAACCCTCCTAGCCGCAACCCGTCCTCCATTGTACTTCCGTGGGTCAGCTAACTTCTGCTGACCCTGGAAACTCCCGCCAAAACCTGACCTCTCCCAAAGTGGGATCGTCCCCCCTCCTGTCACTCCTCAAGGCACCGCTCCAGCGCGGGAAGGAGCCAGTAAAGGCCCAGCCCCCCCGCCATCTCCAACCCTCCAGCCCCACAATGCGGGAAACCAGAGGAAAGCCTGCGCTTTCGCACTGCCCCACCACACCCTACTGACGCAGCTCCCAAATACCAGCCCCACCCCATACCCCCAACTCCATACAGAATACAACAAACCCCCAATCCCCCCCCTCCGCAAAATACAAAACTCAAACCATGCCCCCCAACAGAAAACAGAACATAACCCAAATAAATAACCATATCAAAATTACAAAAGTACAGAAAAAACACAGCAACAGCAGAAACCAGCAATAAAACATTACAACCGACCCCGCAACCCCCACCCCTAGTTCGAGTCCAGCTTCTCCATCTGCACAAAGGCCCACGCCTCCTCTGGGGAATCAAAATAGTAATGCTGCTCCAAATAAGTTACCCACAAGCGCGCAGGCTGCAACATTCCGAGTTTTATTTTCTTCTTATGGAGCCCCTCCTTCGTCCGATTGAACCCGGACTACCACTTAGCCACCTCCGCACTCCAATCCTGGTAGATCCGTACTACCGCATTCTCCCAAATGCTGCTCTTTACCCTCTTGGCCCAGCGCAGCACACACTCCCGATCGCTGAACTGGTGGAACCTCACCAGCACCGCACGCGGGGGTTCATTCTCCTTGGACCTCCTGGCCAGTACTCTGTGTGCTCCCTCCAGCTCCAGGGGCAGACTGAAAGACTCTGCCCCCACCAACATGTTCAGCATCCCGGCCACGTAGGCTGTCAGATCCGACCCCTCCAGACCCTCCGCAAGGCCCAAGATCCTCAGATTCTTCCGCCTCATGCGGAGATCAAGCTCCTCGAAGCGGTCTTGCCACTTCTTATGGAGTGCCTCGTGCCCCTCCACCTTACTCACGAGGACCACGGCCTCCTCCTCTCGTTCAGCGGCCTGCTCCTGCAACGCCTGGATGGCAGCACCCTGGGTCGTCTGGATCTCCAAAAGCTTTTTGTTTGTTTCCTGCAGAGAGCTCAGCAGCTCAGCCTTAAAATCTGCAAGACAGCGCAGGAGAGCAGCTTGCTGCGCACAGACAATGATCCAAGCCGGGAATCAAACCTGGGATCCTGGCACCGTGAAGCAACAGTGCTAACCACTGTGCTATCTTCTGCCCATAGGCATATTAAAATCATCCCAAATTCACATGTTATTTTATCGCATGCATTTCTAATTTCCTGTTTAATGCCATCCCCAACATCACCACTACGGTTTGGGGGTCTATATACAACACCTATAAAAGTTTTCTGCCCTTTCGTGTTTCTCAGCTTGGCCCATACAGGTTCCACATTGTCGGAGCGAATATCCTTCCTCACTATTGCATTAATTTCCTCTTTAACTAGCAATCCACCCCCTTTTCCTTTTTGATTTTAAATTTGATTTGATTTATTATTGTCACAAGTATTAGTATACAGTGAAAAGTATTGTGTCGTGCATGCTATGCAGACAACGCATACCACACGTAGGGAAGAAAGGAAAGACTACAGAATGTAATGTTAGTCATAGCTAGAGTGCAGAGAAAATAATAATAATAATCACTTATTGTCACAAGTAGGCTTCAATGAAGTTACTGCGAAAAGCCCCTAGTCGCCACATTCCGGTGCCTGTTCGGGGAGGCTGGAACGGGAACTGAACCCATTGTTATGGGTCAGGGTTTAGAGAACCCCAAAGTGTATCATAGAGTTCATCTGACCCACAACTTTTAATAGATTGTGGTATGGGGAGCACACGGCCCACTCTACAGGTGTGGTACAGCAGAAAATGGACAAGTATTTCTTTTAAACAAAACAATGTTTATTCTATGAACACACGTTAATCTTTTTAAAACAAACAAGTGAACATCTAAGCAACCATTAATTAAAATACAACCCCAAAGACTACAACACTAAGTAACCTGTAAGCTGTCCTTTTAACATCCAAAAGACTTAACAAACCTTCAAACAGGAGCACATTAGGTTTACATTCAATACTGAGACCTTTTACAATTCTGGGTTCACCAAGTGATGCATACATAGTCTTTGGATGGCAGAGACCAACTGTACAGCTCTTTGTTTAAACTTCAGATGCAGCTCACTGAAAAACACAGACACACCCAAGCTTTTCTCAAACTGAAACTAAAAAGCAGAAGTAGAGCTCAGCTCCACCCACACTCTGACATCACTCCAGTAACATGAGCAGCTCCATTTATAAAGGTATATTTCTTAAACACCCATTTCTTAAAAGTACTCTCACATGACAACCCACACTGCTGACATTGTTCTGCATTGCAAGCCAGCTATTTAGCCCACTGTGCTAAACCAGTCGTTCCTTGTGCCGTATCCCTCCATACCCATTCTATCCATGTGTTTGTCAAGATGCCTTTTAAACGCTGTTAATGTATCTGCTTCCACAACCTCCCCTGGCAACGCGTTCCAGGCACTCATCACCTCTGCATAAAAAACCTGCCTCGCACATCTCCTCTAAACTTTGACCCACAGACCTTAAACCTATGCCCCCTGGTGACTGACCTCTCCACCCTGGGAAAGAGTGCCTGTCCATCCACGCCCCTCATAATCTTGTCGACCCCTATCAGCCTCCGTCGTTCTAATGAAAATTGTCCGAGTCTATTGAGCCTCTCCGCATAGCTAACACCCTCCAGACCAGGCAACATCCTGGTAAACCTCCTCGGGCACCCTCTCCAAAACCTCCACGTCCTTCTGGTTGTGTGACGACCAGGAAGTGCGGCCTTAACAAGGTTCTATACAACTGCAGTATGACTTGCCAGTTTTTATACTCGATGCCCTGTCCAATGAAGGCAAGCTTGCCAAATTCTTTCTTGACTACCAGGTCCACTTGTGTTGCCACTTTCAAAGATCTGTCGACCTGCATGCCCAGCAATGAAAATCCACCGCCTTTTCCTTGTTGAATTTGCTCTGGTCCCATCTCCCCCAGAACTGGGCCCAATGCTCGAGGGATCTGAAACCACCCCCTGCCCCCCGTCATACCATCTGTTCAGCTATGTCGTCATCCGAGATATCGTGTTATTTCTACTCTGACCAGCACGTGGCACTGGTAGTAATTCTGAGATCACTTTGAGGTCTGGCTTCTCATTTTTCTTCCAAACTCTATATTTTGCTTTTAAGACTTCATCCCTTTTTTTACTTACGTCGTTTATATGTGCACCATGACTACTGCCTGTTCCCCTCCAGAATGTCCGCTCCAAAGTATCCTTGACCCCAGCACTAGGGTTGCAACATACCATCCTGGAGTCTTGTTTGTGGCCACAGAAGCACCTATCCTTTACAACTGAATCCCCTATAACTATTGCATTCCCACACTTTTTACTACTCCCCTCTGCAGCAGAACCAATGATAATGCAATGAATTTGGCTGTTGCTGTTTTCCCGGTGAGGTCTTTCCCCTCAACAGCATCCAAAGTAGTATATCTGTTTTGCAGGAGAGTGGCAACAGGAGTCTGCCTAGCTCTCTTGCCACGCCTGGTGGTCACCCATTCCCTGCCCGGGGAGTCTGAGCCTGCAGCGTGACCTCCTCTCTGTAAGTGCTATCCACGCCACTCTCCGCCTCATGGACGCTCCCCAGTTTCCCCAGCCATCACTCTAGCTCCAAAACCTTCTAAACAGCTTCCAGTAGCTGTAGCTGGAGACACTTTCTGCACACATACAGTGGAAATGTTCCAAGCTTTCCACATGGAGCAAGATGAACAAACAATGGCTTTGCGCTCTCCTGCCATAACCTGCCCCTTTAAATTAAACCTTTGGATGATGCTTGATATTAGATTATATCTAATACTCTATGACCCTTCCTTGCTGGTCTTCGTTACTATCAATTGTAGCCTTTACAGGTCATAAACCACAAAGAGTATTTCCAAAATATTAGTGTTAACAGTAGTAAAGACTTACAGACCGTACTCACTATTTACCAATCAGCTCTCTCCCTTGTAGCCTCAACTGCTGCAGCAGGGCAAGACGAGTCACTGAAGATGTAAAAAGTTACAAAGCAAGGAGAAAAGGCAAAAGGCACCTATTCCCACTCTGTACCTAATTCCCACTGTTTCAAATTCCCGATACCCGCACTCACTCTGGCTGTGTAACTCAGGAAGTGTTCTCTCCGGACGACTTCCGGTTGCGGCTATGCGGAGCTAAGCCGCACGTTCGGCAGCTCCTGCTTTAATAGGACTTGTGGGCTCTTTTAAGGGCTCCAAACGGCGCTGTTCGACGATTCCCAGTGGATAAAGGGGTCTGGAGCAAAACACCCCGGGATTTATGGTGCGGACTCGGAGTGGGGCGAGGAGAAAAACGGCAGCAGCTCCCCTGGAAAAGCGGGGGAAGGTGGACAAAATGGCGGCCGGTGGAGCCCCTGAGGAGTGGAGGCAGTGGGCGGAGGAGCAACAGGCGGCCCTGCTGCGCTATTTTACGGAGCTGAAAGGGGAGTTGTTGGAATCCCTGAAGGTAACGACTAGTAAGCTGCTGGAGACCCAGACAATTCAGGGTGCAGCGATACTTGAGTTGCAGCAGCAGGCCTCTGAGCACGAGGATGAGGTTTCGCCCCTCGTGGGGAAGGTGGAGATGCATGCGGCGCTGCACAAAAAGTGGCAAGATCGGTTCGAGGAGATGGAGTTTCGATCACGGAGGAAGAACTTGCGGATCCTGGGCCTCGAGGAGGGGCTGGAGGGGTCGGACCTGCCGGCCTATGTGGCCGTGATGCTGAACTCGCTGGTGGGGGCAGGATCCTTCCATCTGCCCCTGGAGCTGGAGGGGGCCCACAGAGTATTGGCCAGGCGGCCTAAGGCGAATGAACCCCCGCGGGCGGTGCTGGTGCGGTTCCATCGGTTCAGTGACCGGGAGTGTGCGCTGCGGTGGGCCAAGAAGGTGAGGAGCAGGCGGCGGCCAAGGTGTTGAGGGGGTTTATGGACCAGATGGGAGAAGTGGATCCCTGGAGGTTTGGGAGGCCGAGGGCTCGGGAGTACTCTTTTTTCTCCCATGTGCACAGGGTTTATTCCCGTATTGATTTCTTTGTTCTGAGTAGGGGACTGGTCCCGAGGGTGGAGGAGGCCGAGTATTCGGCTATTGCGATTTCGGACCATGCTCCGCATTGGGTGGATCTGGAGATGGGGGAGGTGCGTGACCAGCGCCCGCTTTGGCATCTGGACGTGGGGTTGTTGGCTGATGAGGAGGTGTGTAGGAGGGTCCGGGGATGTATCGAGAGGTACCTCGAGGTCAATGATACTGGGGAGGTCCAGGTGGGGATGGTGTGGGAGGCTCTGAAGGCAGTGATTGGGGGGAGCTGATCTCCATCCGAGCCCATAGGGAGAGGGGGGAGGGGAGGGAGAGACTGGTGGGGGAGCTGTTGAGTGTAGACAGGAAATACGCGGAGGCCCCGGAGGAGGGATTGCTGGGGGAGCGGCGTAGCCTGCAGGCCAAGTTTGATTTATTGACCATCAGAAAGGCGGAGACACAGTGGAGGAAGGCGCAGGGAGCAGTCTACGAGTATGGAGAGAAGGCGAGCAGGATGCTGGCGCATCAGCTTCGCAAGCGGGACGCGGCTAGGGAGATTGGTGGAGTGAAGGATAGGGGTGGGAATGTGGTGCGGCAGGGGGCAGAGGTCAATGAGGTCTTTAGGGACTTCTACAGGGAACTGTACCGGTCGGAGCCGCCGGTGGTGGGAGGGGAAATGGAGAGCTTTTTGGACAGGCTGCGATTTCCAAGGGTGCAGGAGGAGCAGGTGGAGGGACTGGGGGCGCCAATCAAGTTGGAGGAGCTGGTCAGGGGGATTGGCCACATGCAGTCGGGGAAGGCGCCGGGACCGGATGGGTTCCCGGTGGAATTTTATAAGAAATACGCGGACCTGTTGGGCCCATTGTTGGTTAGGACCTTTAACGAGGCATGGGAGGGAGGTGTTTTGCCCCCGACGATGTCTCAGGCGCTGATTTCCCTGATCCTGAAGCGTGATAAGGACCCCTTGCAGCGTGGATCATACAGGCCAATTTCACTGCTGAATGTGGACGCCAAGTTGCTGCCGAAGATCTTGGCCACTAGAATAGAGGACTGGGTGCCGGGGGTGATACATGAAGATCAGACGGGTTTTGTGAAGGGGAGGCAGCTGAACACTAATGTGCGAAGGCTGCTAAATGTGATAATGATGCCGGCGGCAGAAGGAGAGGCGGAGATTGTGGTGGCATTGGATGTGGAGAAGGCCTTTGACAGGGTTGAGTGGGTGTACTTGTGGGAGGTGTTGGAGAGGTTCGGGTTTGGGGTGGGTTTATTAAATGGGTGAGGTTGCTGTACGAGGCCCCGATGGCGAGTGTAACGACAAATGGGAGGAGGTCCGAGTACTTCAGGCTCCACCGTGGGATGAGGCAGGGGTGCCCCCTGTCCCCCTTGCTTTTTGCATTGGCAATTGAGCCTCTTGCCATGGCTCTCAGGGAGTCTGGGAGGTGGAGGGGTCTGGTGCGGGGTGGGGAGGAGCACCGAATGTCGCTGTATGCAGATGACTTGCTGCTGTATGTAGCAGACCCGGTGGGGGGAATGCCGGAGGTGATGGATTCTTGCTGAGTTTGGGAGTTTCTCGGGCTATAAATTGAACCTGGGCAAGAGTGAGCTGTTTGTGGTACACCCGGGAGATCAGGAGGAGGGGATTGGTAGGCTCTCGCTAAAGAGGGCAGTGAGGGGTTTTAGGTACCTGGGGGTTCAGGTGGCTAGGAGCTGGGAGACTCTGCACAAGCTTAATTTTACTAGGTTGGTGGAGCAGATGGAGGAGGAATTTAAAAGGTGGGACATGCTGCCGTTGTCGGTGGCGGGTAGCGTACAGTCCGTTAAAATGACGGTGCTCCCGAGGTTTTTGTTTTTGTTTCAGTGCCTCCCCATTTTCATTCCGAGGGCCTTTTTTAGGAGGGTGAACAGCAGCATTCTGGGATTTGTTTGGGCGCACGGGACTCCGAGGGTACGGAGGGTCTTTTTGGAGCGGGGCAGGGATAGAGGGGGGCTGCCGCTGCCAAACCTCTCTGGGTACTATTGGGCGGCTAACGTCTCAATGGTATGTAAGTGGGTAATGGATGGGGAGGGGGCAGCATGGAAACGAATGGAGATGGCGTCCTGTGGAGGCACGAGCCTGAAGGCACTGGTAACGGCGCCGTTGCCGCTCCCACCAACGAGGTACACTACGAGCCCAGTGGTGGCGGCTGCCCTCAAAATTTGGGGGCAGTGGAGGCGACACAGGGGAGAAGTGGGGGGCTCGGTGGCGGCCCCGCTGCGGGGGAACCACCGGTTTGTCCCAGGGAACATTGATGGCGGGTTCCTGGGGTGGCAGAGGGCGGGCATTAGGAAGTTGGGAGACCTGTTCATTGACGGGACGTTTGCGAGCCTGGGTGAACTGGAGGAGAAGTTTGAGCTCGCCTCGGGGAATATGTTCAGGTTCCTTCAGGTCAAGGCTTTTGCTAGGCGGCAGGTGGAGGGGTTCCCTTTGCTGCCCCCGCGAGGGTTAAGGGATAGGGTGATTTCGGGTGTGTCGGTCGGGGATGGGAAGGTGTCTGACATCTACCAGGCGATGCAGGAGGTGGAGGAGGCGTCGGTAGAGGAGCTGAAGGCCAAGTGGGAGGTGGAGCTGGGGGAGCAGATTGAGGAAGGGACATGGGCGGACGCCCTGGAGAGGGTGAACTCCTCCTCTTCATGTGCAAAGCTTAGCCTCATCCAGTTCAAGGTACTGCACAGGGCTCATCTGTCCGGGACGAGGATGAGCAAGTTTTTTGGGGGTGAGGACAGGTGCATCAGGTGTTCGGGGAGCCCAGCAAACCATGCCCATATGTTTTGGGCATGCCCGGCACTGGGGAAATTCTGGCAGGGGGTGGCAAGGACGGTGTCGAGGGTGGTAAGGTCCAGGGTCAAGCCAGGCTGGGGACTCGTGATATTTGGGGTTGGGGTGGAGCCGGGAGTGCAGGAGCTGAAAGAGGCCGATGTTTTGGCCTTTGCGTCCCTAGTAGCCCGGCAGAGGATATTGCTGCAGTGGAAAGATGCGAGACCTCCAAGCGTGGAGACCTGGATCAATGACATGGCGGGATTCATTAAGCTGGATCAAATTTGCCCTGAGGGGGTCGGCACAAGGGTTCTTTAGGAGGTGGCAGCCTTTCCTCGACTTTCTGGCTCAACGATAAGGAACTAGGTCAGCAGCAGCAGCAACCCGGGGGGGAGGGGGGAAAGGGGGGGGGGGAGTGTCAGGGGGGTAGTGTTTAAGTTAATTTGCTTATTGTTAATTTATTTTGCTGTTTACTGGGTTGGGCGGGTGTTTATTATTGTTATTATTATTATTGTTCTGTTGATATATATTTTTCAAAAAATTCCAATAAAAATTATTTTTTTTAAAAAGGAAGTGTTCTCTCCCACTGCTTGTGTGCAAAGCTCACTGCCAGTGAGTACAGGGATATTGGGTGAGGTGGAGTGGTGTGGAATTTGGCTATTGGTTACTGAACAGAACACAATAATTTGGAGCAAGAGTAGACCATTCTTCCATCGGAGCTTTCTCCATCATCCAATAAGATCATAGCTAATGTGGGTGTGACCTCAATACACTTTCCTGTCTGTCCCCGCCCCCCCCCCCCCCCCCACCCACTTGATTCCCTTGCAGATCAAATATCTATCTAACTCAGCCTTGAACAAACTCAATGGCTCAGCCTCACTGCACTCAGAATAAGAGAATTCCATAGATTAACAACCCTCAGAGAATAAAACTCCTGTTCTCCATTTTAAATAGGAGACTGCTCATTTTCAATGTATCCCCTAGTTCTAGACTTCTCCACAAAGGGAAACACCATCTTTTCTTTTTGTTAAAATAATTTTTATTCAAATTTTCACTTTTTCACAAAAAAGAAAATAACAGAAAATTCTAAGAACAAAAAAAAACAGACCCCCCCCCCCCCCCCCCCCCCGCCGTAAATACAAAAGGGAAACCATAAATTAACGCCTGTCATTGGCAGAAAACAGATATTCAACCCAAAACAAAAAAAAAGAGACAACCCCCCCTCCCCCCCCCCGGTTGCTGCTGCTGCTGACCTTTTGTTTTTACCATTCTGCAGGGAGATCTAGGAATGGTTGCCATCTCCTGAAAAACCCCTGCGCTGACCCCCTTAGGGCAAATTTCACCCTCTCCAATTTAATAAATCCCGCCATATCGTTGACCCAGGTCTCCACGCTTGGGGGCCTTGCATCCTTCCACTGAAGAAGAATCCTCCGCCGGGCTACTAGGGACGCAAAGGCCAGAACACCGGCCTCTTTCGCCTCCTGCACTCCCGGCTCCACTGCAACCTCAAATATTGCGAGTACCCAGCCTGGATTGACCCTGGATCTTACCACCCTCAATACTGTCCTTGCTACACCCTTCCAAAATTCCCCCAGCGCTGGGCATGCCCAGAACATGTGGACATGGTTTGCTGGGCTCCCTGAGCACCTAATACACCTGTCGTCGGTCCCAAAAAACCAGCTCATCCTTGTCCCGGTCATATGAGCCCTATGCAGTACCTTAAACTGTATGAGGCTAAGCCTCGCACACGAAGAGGAGGAGTTCACCCTTTCTAGGGCATCTGCCCACGTCCCCACCTCAATCTTCTCACCCAGCTCCTCCTCCCATTTATCTTTCAGCTCCTCTACCGAGGCCTCGTCTACCTCCTGCATCACCTGGTACGCTTCCGAGATCCTCCCCTCTCCAACCCATACCCCCGAGAGCACCCTGTCCTGGACCCCACGCGGCGACAGCAGGGGGAACCCCGCAACCTGCCACCTGACAAACGCCCTTACTTGCATGTACCTAAAGGTGCTGCCCGGTGGGAGCCTGAACTTCCCTTCCAGCTCACCCAGGCTCGCAAACATCCCGTCTATGAACAGGTCCCTCAGCCTCCTGACACCTGCCCTGTGCCAACTCAGGAACCCGCCATCAATTCTCCCCGGAACAAACCGGTTGTTCCCCCGTATCGGAGACCCCATCGAGGCCCCCACCTCCCCCCTGTGCCGCCTCCATTGCCTGCAAATCTTGAGGGTAGCTGCCACCACTGGGCTCGTGGTATACCTCGTCGGAGGGAGCGGCAGTGGCACCGTTGCAAGCGCTTCCAGACTTATACCCACACAGGATGCCATCTCCAGCCTCTTCCATGCTGCCCCCTCCCCGTCCATTACCCCCTTACACACCATCGCTGCGTTGGCAGCCCAATAATACCCACAGAGTTTGGGCAAAGCCAGCCCCCCCCATCCCTGCCCCGCTCCAAGAACACCCGTCTCACCCTTGGAGTCCCGTGTGCCCACACAAACCACGTAATGCTCCTGTTAACCCACCTGAAAAAGGCCTTCGGGATAAGGATGGGGAGGCACTGGAACAGGAACAGAAATCTCGGGAGCACCGTCACCTTGACTGACTGCACCCTACCTGCCAAAGACAGCGGCAGCATGTCCCACCTCTTAAACTCCTCCTCCATTTGCTCCACCAGCTTTGTGAGGTTTAGCTTATGCAAGGCCCCCCAGCTCCTGGCCACCTGAACCCCCAAGTACCTGAAGCTATTCTCCGCCCTTTTCAGTGGGAGCCTCCCAATCCCCCCTCCTGGTCCCCCGGGTGTACCACAAACAGCTCGCTTTTCCCAAAGTTAAGCTTATACCCTGAGAAATCCCCAAATTCCCGGAGAATCCCCATCACCACCACCATTCCCCCCACCGGGTCCGCCACATACAACAATAGGTCATCCGCATAGAGCGACACTCGGTGCTCCTCCCCACCCCGGACCAGCCCCCTCCAATCCCCCGACTCCCTCAGCGCCATAGCCAGGTGTTCAATTGCCAGCACAAAAAGTAGGGGGGACAGGGGACACCCCTGCCTCGTCCCTCGGTATAGTCGAAAATACTCCGACCTCCTCTTATTCGTGGCCGCACTCGCCATCGGGACCTCATTCAACAGCCTCACCCAACTGACAAACCCCTCCCCAAACCCGAACCTTTCCAGCACCTCCCACAAGTACCCCCACTCGACCCTATCAAAGGCCTTCTCCGCATCTAGCGCCACCACTATCTCCGCCTCCCCTTCCACCGCCGGCATCATAATAACGTTCAAGAGCCTCCGTATATTAGTGTTCAGCTGCCTCCCCTTCACAAACCCCGTTTGATCCTCGTGGATAACCTGCGGCACACAATCTTCTATCCTCGTGGCTAAGATCTTAGCCAACAACTTGGTGTCCACATTCAGGAGTGAGATCAGCTTGAATGACCCACACTACAGGGGATCCTTGTCTCGCTTAAGGATCAAGGAGATCAGCGCCCGAGACATCATCAGGGGCAAAGCCCCCCCGCCTCGTTGGAGGTCCTAACCAACAGGGGGCCCAGCAGGTCTGCATACGACTTGTAAAATTCAACCGGGAACCCATCCGGCTCCGGTGCCAGCAGCCCCCCTCCAAGCGCCTCAACGGGCGCTAGTCCCTCTCCTCCCCCAGCTCGAGGTCCACCCAATGCGGGGCATGGTCAGAAATGGCCGAGTACTCAGCATCTACTACCCCCGCAATCAGCGCCCTACTCAAAACAAAGAAGTCGATCCGGGAGCAGGCACATGGGAGAAGTATGAAAATTCCCTGGCCCTCGGCCTCGCGAACCTCCAAGGATCCACCCCTCCCATCTGGTCCATAAACCCCCTCAGCACCTTAGCCACCGCAGACCTCCTACCCGTCCTAGAACTGGATCGATCCAGTGGCGGATCCAGCACCGTGTTGAAATCCCCCCCATTATCAGGCCCCCCACCTCTAAATCTGGAATCCAGCCCAACATGCGCCGCATGAAACCCGCATCATCCCAATTCGGGGCATATACATTGACGAGCACCACTTGCTCCCCTTGTAGCTTGCTGCTCACCCGCCGCTGTCGGCCACCACACTCGGAGCCTCAAACGACACCCTCTTCCCCACCAGGATCGCCACCCCCTGGTTTTTTGCATCCAGCCCCGAATGAAACACTTGGCCCACCCATCCCTTCCTCAACCTGACCTGATCCGCCTCCTTCAGGTGCGTCTCCTGAAGCATAGCCACGTCCGCCTTCAGCCCCCTCAGGTGCGCGAACACGCGGGACCGTTTGACCGGCCCATTCAGTCCCCTCACATTCCAGGTGATCAGCCAGATCGGAGGGCCACCTGCCCCCCTCCCCCGTCGACTAGCCATCACCCTTCCGTAGTCCGCCATGTGCCCGCACCCCCCGCTCAGCCCGTTCCCCACAGCGACAGACCACCATCCTGATCCCCTCTGCACGCTCCAGCTCCTTCTTGGCCATTCCAGCAGCAACCCGGTATCCCTCCCCCCCAGCTGCGTAACTCCGGTCATTGTACTTCCGTAAGTCAGCCGACTCCTGCTGACCCCGGCTGCTCCCGCCACCCCAATTACCCTCCCCAGTGTTCCCCAACCATTCCCCCAATGCCTACCCCGCCCCCTGCTTCTGCAGCACGGGAGAGCCCCGCCCCCAACCCAAAACACGGGAAGACAGGCACATGACCCAACAGGGCTGTGAACCCCACCCAAACCCGTAACCAGTGAAATAATAAAAATCCCAAGTTGATATGATAAAACAGATAACAGTCCCGAAAAGCAGAAAAGAAAAGGCAAGACAGCGAAAAACAAAAATAAACATCGCCCAATAGAACCAAAAAGAGCAAAAGGATGTCAAGGACAAGCCTCCGGGCTGCGTACAACGTTCCCCAGCCCCCAGTTCAAGTTCAGCTTCTCTGCCTGGAAAAAAGTCCAGGCCTCCTCCGGGGAGTCAAAATAAAGTTGGCGGTCTTTATAAGTGACCCACAGGCATGCCGGCTGTGACCCCCTTCTTGTGGAGCACTGCCTTCGCCCGGTTAAACCCAACACCTTCTCTTCACCACCTCCGCACTCCAGTCCTGGTAAATCCTGATTTCCGTATTCTCCCACTTACTACTCCTCTCCCTCTTCGCCCAATGAAGCACACACTCACGGTCGACCAAGCGTTGAAATCGGACCAGCACCACCCTGGGTGGGAAACACCATCTTTTCAACGTCCACCCTATCCAGCCCCCTCAGGATCTTAATATGTTTCATTAAAATTTTCTCTCATACTTTAAACTCCAATGGGTATGGGTCAAACCTGCTCAACCTTTGCTCATAAGATAACTTCTTCATCCCAGGAATCAGTCCAGTGAATCTTCTCTGAACTGCTTCTAATGTAATTATACACTTTATAGAATTTACAATTTACAGTGCAGAAGGAGGCCATTCAGCCCATCGAGTCTGCACCGGCGCTTGGAAAGAGCACCCTACCCAAGGTCAACAACTCCACCCTATCCCCATAACCCAGTAACCCCACCCAACACAAAGGGCAAATTTGGACACTAAGGGCAATTTATCATGGCCAATCCACCTAACCTGCACATCTTTGGACTGTGGGAGGAAACCGGAGCACCCGGAGGAAACCCACGCACACACAGGGAGGATGTGCAGACTCCGCACAGTGACCCAAGCCGGAATTGAACCTGGGACCCTGGAGCTGTGAAGCGATTGTGCTATCCACAATGCTACCGAAGTAAAGAGACCAATACTGCACACGGATGCAGTCTTAAGACCCTTGTACAATTGTAGCAAAACTTCCCTACTTTTATATGTCAACCCCCTTGCAATAAACACCAACATTCCATTTGCTTTATAGAACATAGAACAGTACAGCACAGAACAGGCCCTTCGGCCCTCAATGTTGTGCCGAGCCATGATCACCCTACTCAAACCCACGTATCCACCCTATACCCGTAACCCAACAACCCCCCCTTAACCTTACTTTTATTAGGACACTACGGGCAATTTAGCATGGCCAATCCACCTAACCCGCACATCTTTGGACTGTGGGAGGAAACCGGAGCACCCGGAGGAAACCCACGCACACAGGGGGAGGACGTGCAGACTCCACACAGACAGTGACCCAGCCGGGAATCGAACCTGGGACCCTGGAGCTGTGAAGCATTTATGCTAACCACCATGCTACCCTGCTGCCCCAATTACTTTCCTAATTACTTTCTGCACCTGCAGTTTTCTGATTCATGTACCAGGATACTCTGGTCACTGCACTGCCATATTTTGCAGTCCATCTCGGATAAAATAATATGCAGTTTTATTATTTTTCCTGTCAAAGTGGACAAGCTTGCACTTTCCCACATTATACTCCATCTGCCAATTTATTAAAAAAATTCTTTAATCTATTTCTATCCCTTTGCAGACTTTTTACCTTCTCTCAACAACCTACTTTCCTTTGTGTCATCAGCAAATTTAGCTATGATGCATGCAGTTCCTTCGACTAATTCATTGATACAAATTGTAAATATTTGAGGCCCCAGCCTGATTCCCGTGGCACTCTACTGGTTACATCTTACCATCCTGAAAATTACCCCTATATGCTGATTCTCTGCTCCCTGTTGGCTAATCAATCCTCTATTCATGCTAATATGTAACCGCCACACTCTTATTTTGTGCAGCAAATATAGTGACACCTTATCAAGTTCCTTCTGGAAATCTCATCTACAGGTTCCTTTTATCCACGTTGCTCGCTACTCTCTCAAAATAAAATAGTCAAGCCTTTTCATGTGAAAAACTTCGATAACTAATTAATGATAAATGTAAATATCTCCTTGTCCTATTCCTGCACTACCTCTCTTGTACTGGTCTTCAACGATTTGGGTACATGGATAATGAATGGTCAAATATCTACTCTGTAAAATCTCTCCTGATGTGTACTATATACATAAAAGGAACAAGATAGCATTGGAAAGATGCAAGGCACAAATGGAGTTCTAGTAACATTGAAATCAGAACTGATTCTTAATTCACTTTACTCAAATATTGCCTTGAATTTATTCAGTAATCATCTATTCATAGAACACCTAGTGCAGAAGGAGGTCATTCAGCCCATCGAGTCTGCACCGACCCTTCAAAAGACCATATTGAATTCGAAAGGAGGGTCAAAAACTAAATGGCTTGCTCCTTATAATTTTAGAAGATGGGAGTTAAAAACCCTTAAGACATTTAAGAAACTACTCTATGCAGGGTGAAACCTGGAGAGGTTCTTTTGGAACAAGGGAGGAAGAATGTGTGAAATTCACTTAAGTGATCTTAATTCAGCTCTTTGTGAACTTTGGTGACGCTATTTTGGAAATAAATCTTTAAATCAGTAATGCATTTGGAGCTGGGGATTCAGGCACATCAATAAAAAGAAACTCTGCACTATATTCAATCTAAAATGCTTGATGACAATGGTATTTAGTACCCAAGTGAAGAATGCTCTGTTCCAGTTTCAATTAAAGGATAGAAAAGAATTTCACAAAAGAATAACAAACTTTGATAAATGCAGGTGACAAATATCTTTATTAAAAACTACTTGCAGTACCCCACAATGGTATTAATACAATCATTTTGAAAGATATCAAAAGGAATGGATCGAGTGTAAAAACTGTGCTAAGGTCATTAGTAATGACAAAAATAAAATTATGGTATTTAACACTTCAAGGTTTCTAAACAAAGTAAAACTACTAACTATTATACAAACAATTTTGAGAATAATGACAAAGTGAATTCAAAATTCTTTCAGAAGCAGCATCAAATTACATTTGATTGGTTTTGAGGAGGTTAGCGTAGAAATCCTCAGGGTCCTGTGCTTCTTTTTCCTCCTATGCAGTGCTTGAGAAGTGACAACTAAAAAGCCCTCGAGAAATTGTTCAATACTTCTGCAGTAATTTTTTGCATAAAGGTTAGATGTCTCCAGTCATAATAGCAATGAATTCTTCCTGGTTAACTAAGGAAAACAAAAAACATTTTATCTGGAAAAGTTTTTTTTAAAACAAATTTTTATTAAAAAATCAAGGTGTTGACATTCATCCAGATTAATGAGATGGCAGGAATATTTTAAGCACATTAATCCAGCGCTTAATGCACCATAACTGAATATATTTTGCATTTTTGATGTTGGTCATATCTCATGAAGCTTATAAAGAGTACAAACCGTAATCAGTGTTCAGAGACAACACTCTCCTATCACAAGGTCACTCAGAGGGATACTAACCTCTCATTCTATTTGACTCAGAATTTACAATACAGAAGGAGGCCATTCAGCCCATCATGTCTGCACCGGCCCTTGGAAAGAACACCCTACTCAAGCCCACACCTTATCCCTGTAACCCCGCCTAACCTTTTTTTGGACACCAAGGGCAATTTAGCATAGCCAATCCACCTAACCTGCACATCTTTAGACTGTGGGAGGAAACCGGAGCACCCAGAGGAAACCCACGCAGATATGGCAAGAAAATAGACTCCTCTCAGGCAGTAACCCAAGCCGGGAATCGAACCCAGGTCCTAGCACTGTGAAACAACAGTGCTATCGCGTCGCCTCTTCGATTTTTAGATGATGAAAAAGTGATTGCTCTAGCATAACACATTCAAACTATATTGAATCATAGAATTCCTGCAGTACAGGAAGAGGCCATTGGCCCATCGAGTCTGCACCGACCGTCTGAAAGAGCAACCCACCTAGTCCACTCACGCCACCCTATCCCCATAACCCCATCTAACATGTTTGGACAATGCGATTAGGGGATAATTTAGCACAGTCAATCTATCTAACCTGCACATCTTTGGACTGTGGGAGGAAACCGGAGCACCCAGAGGAAATCCAATCCACGCAGACACGGGGAGAAAGTACAAACTCCACACAGACGGTCACTCAAGGCAGGAATTGAACCCGAGTCCCTGGCGCTGAGAGGCAGCAGTGCTAACCACTGAGCTACCGTGCCGGCCACTGTGCTGTTTTCTGCTGCATACTACTACAGGATATGGAATCTTACCAATCATTAAGCCTATTTTTGAGCTCCTGATCTCATTAGGAATCAGTAAATAGTAAAGATACGTGAGCCATGGGGGCAAATCCCGTAAAGGTGGTAAATCTCAAGAGAGGCAAAAACCAGAATTTGCAGCGGCGAGGTTTCCAATCACAATCTTTCCAGCCCCACCCACCCCCATGACTCGATCAGGTTCACGCCCAGGAAGGGTGTGAAACCTGATTTGCATGATTTTGCATGCATTATAATATACTTATCAAGCTTAATGTCACATCCTCCATTCTCAACGAATCTTCCCACCCACCAACTGTAACATCATGGCGGTGCAAATCATTACTGCTCTTTCAAAATGACATGACATCCTAGAGGGAGGATGGAGGCGAGCACAACTGGGCACCGGGGAGTCCAAGAGGACAGAGGTCACTGGGCAGCCCCAACAGGGGAGTGCGGGTGGAAAGTAGGAGACAGGGGAGGGCAGCTCGCAGGTGGCCGCTAATGTTGCGTTCAGTGGACTATGAGCACAAATGCTGCGGCTGTAGCATGAGATCCCACTCGCTGTGGTGGGTAGGGGCCCATGAGGTAGAATAAAAGCTAATTACTGTGGATGCTGGAATCTGAACCCAAAGAGAAAATGCTGGAAAATCTCAGCAGGTCTAGCAGCATCTATAGGGAGAAAGAAAGAGCTAACGTTTCAACTCCAGCTTTGACAAAGGGTCACCTGGACTCGAAATGTTAGTTCTTTTTTTTCTCCCTACGGCATCTGCCAGACCTGCTGAGATTTTCCAGCATTTTCTCTTTGGGCCCATGAGGTAGGGGTGGGATGTGATAATCACCTTGAGCCGGGCCAGACTGGCTAGGCAGGGTGCCTATTTGCACTGCATGAAGGAGGAACCTATTGTACGCAATTGGTATCCTGAGCTTCGTGCAGGTGAAACTAATTGACACTCATGAGTTAACCCTTAGCATCATCTGCTCGCCACGGTTTCAATTACAAGGCTGAGACTCAATAGAACATGACAGCGTAGTACAGGCCCGTCGGCCCTCGATGTTGCGCCGATCTGTGAAAACAATCCAAACCCATCTACACTATTCCATTATCATCCAGATGTTTATCCAATGACCATTTAAATGCCCTTAACTCAGTTTTAGGTTTCACCGCTGTCAGTGTGTGGCTCTGGAACAAGTGCCAAGGAGTCACATAACTCTAGCGCAAGGCACCTCCAACTACATCCACCAACCCACTGCCAAGACGAACCTCACAGTCCAAACGTCCATGGCCAATTTGCGATGACGGAACAGATTTCCTTCCAGAAACCAAGTTCTCAATATATATATGATATATAATCTTTATTAGTGTCACAAGTAGGCTTACATTAACAGTGTAATAAAGTTACTGTCAAAATGCCCTAGACGCCACACTGTACTTGTTCGGGTACACAAAGGGAGAATTCAGAATGTCCAATTCGCCCAACAAGCATGTCTTTCAGGACTTGTGGGAGGAAACCGCAGGACCCGGGGGAAACACATGCAGACATGGGCAGACTCTGCACAGACAATGAACCAAGCTGGGAATCTAACCCAGGACCCTGGCGCTGTTAAGCAATAGTGCTAACCACTGTGGTATATGTCACGCTGAGTGCGAGGGAGGGGACACCCAGACTGATCATCAGTTGAGAGTCAAAGAGAGTGAGAGCAGATGCCAGGGACAGTCCTGTTCAGGAGATGGGAGGGCAGTTGAGATGAGAGTGCGCGATCACAGCTGGCAATGTTCCTGGACTGGCTAGTCCCAGGTCAGGATGGCCAATGGGTTAGGGGATGTTAATGATCAGAAGCTGGAACAGCAATCTCTCTAATTTCTCGCAGGATACCAAACAATTTGGGGATGGAGCCAGTGGAGCTCACAATGATCTTAACTCACTGCATTGGAGGAGAAACTCCAGCAGCAACGTGTGGCAACACTAATGATGAGCCAATAATTCAAGACTAGGGAGCTTCAGCCATGGAGGAAGCTCAAAAGTGACGAAGACACCCCAAGAGTATACCGTACACTGATCTCTTTCACAGAGCTTTCCAATAGCACATGTCACTGGGCACTGTGGCTCACAAAGGAGACAGTGGAACACCTTTATCATGTCCTGGCAAACTTGGCTGCACATGGAACAGGAGGATAACCGCTCCCAGTAGCTGCAAGGTCATGGCAGCCTTTATTTTCTTTGACTTTGATCGTTTCCGGGCTCCACCAAGGACCTGTGTGGCATCTCGCAGGTGTCCGCCCATAAGTCTGTCCGTGAGGTCATGGATGTGCTGTATGCAAGGACTACATTGAAGGATCAAGTCAGACAGTATGCAAGTTCTACAGGGTTCGGACAGATTGCAGGCTTCACATACATGCAGGGGGCAATAGGCTGCATTCATGTGGTTCCGCATCCCATGGCACCAGGAAGTCCCCTTCATCAACAGGAAGGAGTTCCACTCCCTAAATTTGCAACATGAGGTATGAGTCATGCATGTGTGCACATGTTTTCCAGGGAGTGTATATGACAACTTCATTCTTGGCCAGTCCCAGATCACTAGACTTGAGGGACACCCCCGCCACAGGGAAGGCTCCTCTGGGACAAGGATCATCTTCCCAGGTCGTAGCTGAAGGCGCCTGTGTCGATCCACAGAAGGCTGCAGAGAACCAATACAACAAGTCACACAATGCCACGTGCTCAGTGATTGAGCAGTGCATCGGACTTCTGAAGATGCATTTCTGCTGCTTAGACAGATCCTGTTGAGCCCTGCAGTATAGCCCCCAGAGGTTGTCCCGCATTGCAGTTGTTTGCTGCACCCTCCACAACATGGCTCTGCAACAGGGTAAGCAACTGGCAGAGAAAGTCCTGGAGAAGCAGCACATGGCCTCAGACAAGGAGGAAGAGCAAGAGGACGCCGAGGAGGAGATTGCTGAGGAGGCCAAGGATTGAGGCCAGCTGGGTGACAGGGGACTCATGGAGCAGGACTAGTTGGGTGGACAACTGAGTGCCCACTCAAGACATCATCATCCCTCTGGGATGAGGGGGGCAACCACTCACTATTCAGGGAGATGGATATGGGGTGTCCACGACTGCCTCTTGACCAATGCAGGAGGGTGATAATTTGAATGCGGGTTACAGGGTCAACGGCAAGGTTCTGAGGAATGTGGAGGAACAGAGAGATCTTGGGGTTCATGTCCACAGATCTCTGAGGGTTGCCACTCAAGTGGATAGAGCCGTGAAGAAGGCCTATAGTGTGTTCGCATTTATTAACAGGGGGCTGGAGTTTAAGTGCCGTGGGGTTATGCTGCAACTGTACGTGACCATGGTGAGGCCACATTTGGAATAGTGTGTGCAGTTCTGGTCACCTCACTATAGGAAGGATGTGGAAGCATTGGAAAGGATGCAAAGGAGATTTACCAGGATGCTGCCTGGTTTGCAGGAAAGGTCTTATGAGGAAAGGTTGGGGGAGCTAGGGCTTTTCTCTTTGGAGTGGAGGAGGATGAGAGGCAACTTTAATAGAGGTTTATAAGATGATAAGGGGGATAGATAGAGTGGACGTTCAGAGACTATTTCCTTGGGTGGATGTAGCTGTTACAAGGGGGCATAACTATAAGGTTCAGGGTGGGAGATACAGGAGGGATATCCTAGGTAGGTTCTTTACTCAGAGTGGTTAGGGTGTGGAATGGACTGCCTGCTGTGATAGTGGAGGTGGATATTTGAGGAACTTTCAAGCGGTTATTGGATAGGTACATGGGGCACACCACAATGACAGAGAGTGGGATAGCTTGATCTTGGTTTTGGACAAGGCTCGGCACAACCTTGAGGGCCGAAGGGCCTGTTCTGTGCTGTACTGTTCTATGTTCTATGTATGACGCGCAGTAAGGAAAGGTCTGTGAATCTCCTGAGGTACTGCTAATGTTGGGACTCCCTGGCTGATCTTAAATTAGACAAGTGACCAGTGTTCCAGAGCTTATAGTGCCTAACTCCACCCATGCCCATGCTGTGCACCTACAGTTACTTAACCTTATATTTCTTAACCTCTCACTATGTCTAGGTGTCCCCAGGATGCACATCTGAGGTGGTGGCATGCTGTCTACCATGCCCTGCTGCTGGAGATGCCCTTGGCAAGCGTCCTCCAGAGGGCTGGGATCTAGAGGGCCCAGGCCTGCTTTTGAGTGGCACTGGTGTTGCAGTGCTACCATGTTCTATTCACTGATCTCTGGAAGGGAGCAGTCAGATTGGCAGGGCACTCCCCAAGATCTCCTGGGTGGAAGGCCCCAGATGTGCACCACTGGATCCTCCTCCCTCTGGGTGCTCATGAGCCCCTAGGTCAGTCCATGGGATGGAGGGCAGCATTGAGATCCAGAGGTTCCACCATCCTCTGGTTCTTGAGTGTTCATGCCTACCAGTGCCTGCACCATGCAGGTGATGCTCTCAGCCATCAACTGAGCTATGCTTTAGACATCATCCGCCATTGATCTGACTTCAAGCCCCAGGCTCTCCACTGTAGCCACCACCCTTGCCGTGTTGGCCTGTGGCCTCGCAATGCCGTCACCGTCTCCTAAAAGAGGCGGCTCTCTGACTCCTATATTTGGCCTTGCAGTCACTGAAACCCTTTCCTGGAATTCCCGGCTCTACCTTCGCATCTCAAGCAACTCGGGGATAAAACAGCACCAGAGGCACAACACCTGGTTGGGGTACAGTGGAGTCGAGGGATCTAGCAGAACTCAGACTGTCCAATCCAGGGACCTTCCTGCCTCCACCTGATGTGATCAGCAGCAGTGGGTCACTATCTGGTGAGCACCAGAGACCTGCCTGCTTAGAATGCCCACCTATGAGTGTGTCTCTGCACTGGGGGATGGTGC
Source organism: Scyliorhinus canicula (assembly GCF_902713615.1). Lineage (NCBI taxonomy): Eukaryota > Metazoa > Chordata > Chondrichthyes > Carcharhiniformes > Scyliorhinidae > Scyliorhinus > Scyliorhinus canicula. The sequence goes on along the minus strand of NC_052153.1, from coordinate 137,067,139 downwards.
AGGTGACAGAATAATTTGTTGACCTCTTCCAACATTTCCTCTGAACCGATATGGAGGGTTGGCGTTGGATCCCTGGTGGTGAATAAGCCAGGCTGGTTGGCTTTCCTGCAAGGAAAGGGACATGATATTAGAACATGGCGAGGTCAGAGATATGGAACACACAACTCACATGAATTTGGGCAGCTGGATGAAAGTGCAGGCACCCTAATTTTTCTCTCTCAGCCCACCTTTCTCTCGGTGCAGGCACACTCCTGCGAACTCCAGGGCTCGCTCCTCAAAAGGGAGTCAGGATCCTTAGCTCCATCATGCTACTGACTGTCTTTGCTCGCAGTGGCTGTGAAGCAGTGGTTAGCATTGTTGCTTCACATGCCGGGGTCCCAGGTTCGATTCCCGGCTTGGGTCATTGTCTGTGTGGAGTCTGCATGTTCTCCCAGTGTCTGCGTGGGTTTCCTCCAGGTACTCCAGTTTCCTCCCACAAGTCCCGAAAGACGTGCTGTTAGGTAATTTGGACATTTTGAATTCTCTCTCCGTGTACTAGAACAGGCGCCCGAATATAGCGACTGGGGACTTTTCACAGTAACTTCATTATAGTGTTAATGTAAGCCTACTTGTGACAATAAAGATTATTATTGTGAATGAGTTTATCCGGCAGGGAGACAAGTGGAGCTCTGAGCAGGCCACCTGCTGGGTGAGATGGTGATGAAACCTGGTATGTGCGTGCATTGCGCAGGAGCAGGGATGACTTATGAAGAAGGGAGTACCAAGGAGATAAAGCTGGTGGGTAATCTGGTGGTGCTAAGTGACAGTATTTGGGGTCCATGTGTGGTGGGCAGGGGGTGACTGAGCAATTTAAATGCAGCAACCCCTGGATGGAACTGCTCAGATGACCCTCCCGAGTGGATGAATCTGACGGTATGCACCACAGAAGCGGCGTTTTGCACATGAGAAAATGCCCCCCTCCAAAAACTGCACTCACACCAACAGGGCTGGTGGGAATTGCACCAGTTTTCGGAACCAGAAATGACACCTGCGATTTAGCAGCCACGCTAGCTGCATGCACAGATCCTGTAATGGTCGGTAAACCCCACAAGAGGCCAAAAACTGAATTTGCGCCACTGAGATTTTGGTTTCTGACATTCTGTGCCCCTTCTGATGACACAATCAGGTTCACACCCAGGAAGGCGCGAGTCAGATTTGCATACTAGTGGGCTTGATGCCGCTACTTCTGCCCTCCACATATCTTCCCACCCAGTATGACATCATGCGGGCATGAATTATTCCGGGTTTTCAAAAATGAAAACCAGCTGTGATGACAATGCTGGAGCACAAAGGCAAATATAGCCCCCAGGTGGTGAAGAACAATCCTGGTCAGTGCCCAGGGTGGCAGTGCCAGGCCTCTGGGGAGTACCATCTGGGGGGGTTTGCATTATGTGGTGAGGGGGCAGGGGTACGTCCTGATGCTTGTAAAGGGGAGTGCCCCAATTTGTGTGGTGGTCAGAGTCGCCCTGATGCTTGTTCTCCATGAATGTGGGATGAGGTTTATTTATTGTGCCAATTAGGTCAGCTTTCAAAGATGGCGCCCCAATTTCTGTGAGCTGGCGTTGCCAACTCCTATCAGTCTCTGTTCCACCAGATTGATGATGCAAACCATACCCTTGATTCTCTGTGCACAGTACCAGAGAATCCAGATAGAAAACCTGGCAGTGCAGCTGGAGATACACATTTTCAGTCCAAAGCTGATGCTCTGATAAATTTTGACGATTCCACCCATAGCCTAATTTAAGGAAAATTCCACCCACTTATCTTTAATAGGCACAGTGAGATCCAAGTAAGTTGCAGTTAGGAGAGCTCCAGTCATGATACATCCCTGATTGGATTTCAGTATTTTCATCTGCCCCAATGTAAAGTTGTTCGTTGTTTTTTTTTTTAAAACACTCAACTGGATAGTCACTAAATGTTCCATTTTAGTTGGCACTGCAGATATATGATAGTAGATAGTAATTCAAAATTGTGGCTTGGGTCGCAACATTAGAGACACTTCTGGAACCAATCGTGCCTCCAGATAACAGAAATCCAATGGGACTGCTTTCCGAAGGAGGAAGAAAACATGGAGAAGCAAGCGCAAGCTGGTAGGGGCATGCAGCAGTGCCAATCTATTCTTGTAATAGATATTACAAGAAATTCCAGGATTTCTTCAAAAGCATGCAGCCGTCCCTTTAAAAAGCTCATGGGTAGGCCACTGTAGACTGGAAACACTAGCTAGACGTGCACAAGTCTTATGCGGGAGCTCTTCTACTGATTTAGCAAAAGGGACCCTACAGGAGCAGAAAAGAAAATAAAAGCCAAGAGATAGTAGCTTACTTCTCCGCTGCGGCCAACTGGTGCAGGACTACAGGAGCCGGCGCGGAAGAAAGGCGGACCAACCCGAGAGGCCGGCCCACTGATCGGTGGGCCCCGATCGTGGGCCGGGCCACACCGGAGCCCCCCCCCCCCCCCCCCACCCCAGAGTGAGACCTCTCTTCTCTCTCTTCCTTCCACCCCCCCCCCCCCCCCCCACCCCAGAGTGAGACCTCTCTTCTCTCTCTTCCTTCCACCCCCCCCCCCCCCCCCCCCCCCACAGGCCACCCCGGACTCTTCAACGCCGAGTTCCCGCCAGCTCAGAGCATGTTAGAACGGCGTTGGCAGGACTCAGGTTTTTGCCACGGCCGCTCGGCCCACCTGGGCCGGAGAATCGAGCAGCGTGTCGCGATTCGTGCAGCACCCCAGGGACTCTCCGACCCGGTAGGGGGGGGGGTCAGAGAATCTCACCCGAAGTTCGGAAGGGCTGGAAAGATAAGACTTTTGAAAACAAAATTGAAATCACGCGAGGGTAAATTGTAGAGAATTGTTTTCACTGGTTTGCAAATCATTATGAAAACAGGCAAAATTATGTGGGGTTGTGGTTACAATTAGATCAGCCATGATCTTGTTGAATCATGGAGCAGGGTTGAGAGGCTAAGTGGCCTATTTCTAATTTGAAAGCGAATATAAAAAGAAACAACACAGGAAATGGTATTAAGAATAGATAATATTAGTTATCTAGCAACTGTTTATATGCTCTCAGAACATGGAGGGGAGGGGGTTAGGTATATGCAGGTGTGAGGCTTTGCAAGGAAGGTATTTCTGACCTTCCCAATAGCGCCTGCATCCTCATAATTGGCAGCAGTGGTGACAAAATCAAGGATGAGCCGGCTGTTAGAGTGGGTGGAGGATGTCTGTGGGCGATGTGGTAGGGGCCCTGCGAACCAGGTTCATATGTTTTGATCCTGGCGAAAGCTGGAAAGGTTTTGGGATAACGTATTCAGTCCAATCTCAGGGGTTGTATATGTAGATGTGGAGCCCTGTCACCTAGAAGCCATATTCAGGGTGTCAGACTGGCAAGAGCTGCAGATCTTTCAGGTTTGGCCTCGCTGATTGCTCACAGGCACGTCTTGTTGGGTGGAGGTCAGCTTTTTCACCCTGTGCCTCGGCATGGTGGGGTACCTGCTGGAGTTTTTGAGAAGGTGAAGTTTGCACTCAGGGGTGGGCGTGTGAAGGGTTCTCCAATTGTTGGGATTTGTTCATCATTCACTTTCGGGAGTTGGTTACCCTTGACTGTTGAGGGTGGAGGGGTTGCAGAGGTTTGTTTGGGATTGTTTTGTATTGTAAAATTGTTGCAAATTTGCTAAATTCAAAAAAATAACTGTATGTACTCAAAAACACAATTTTTATGGCTTTATCTTGATAAGCTTCTTCAAGTAAAATCATTGGCCTCAACTCAGCAAGCCCCTGAAAGCATAGCTAAGTTAAAAAGAACTTAAGGATGTCCTTTCATATAATTGACAGTTTCAGAATTAAAGATTTACCAATTAATTTAGTTCTGTTCACAAGAACGGAGAAATCTGCAGTGTCAGGCTTGGTAGTCCACTCAAAAATGAATTAGAAGCTTAAGATAACCTCTTTGATAAATACCAGCCATTAAATTCACGAAATAAATTCCCATAACTATGACAAAGTCCTCAAACAATGCAAGTTCCACCAGTGTATCAAATTGAACAGAAAGGCAAACCAGACAACTTCCGGTGGCGGCCATGAAGTGAGAGGTCGCTTAGTTGGTAGCTCCCACTCGTGGTGGTGTTTTGGGACCTTTCCTCTCTCTCCGCCGCCGCCGCCCCCGCCCCCCCCCCCCCCCCCCCCCCCCCCCCGACTTATAGGGGATTTGATCGGAGAAATGGAGACTGGTGAGATAGAGAGGAGGAATCCCCCACCGTTTATGGAATCATGGACCAGCAGTGGTCTGCAAAGAAGAGATTGTTACGCAAAGCAGAGAGCGGAGTCTGCAGCACAGGAAAACATGGCGGAGGTGCTGGAGCTGGGATTGCCGGCCCAGTGGTCAATGGAGTTGGTGGTGAAATTCCTCCAGGAGAGTTTCGCCAAGCAAAGACAGGAGTACCTGGACCCGATTAAGACGGTGATTGATCGAGTGGAGCAAAGATTAGAAGCCCAGGGACTGGCGATCCAGAAGGTGGAAGAGAAGGTGGCTGAGCAAGAGGACCAGCTAACCGCAATGGCAGTGGAGATGGATCTGATAAGGAATCACCAGAAAAGGTGGAGGATCGGAAGGACAGATTGCGTAGACAGAATTTCAGGATTGTTGGCCTCCCGGAGGGCACGAGGGGTCAGACGCAGTGGCATACATGGGGCAAATGTTCGAGAAGCTGCTGGGCAAAGGTGCGTTTGCTTGACCCTTGGAAGTGGACAGGGCGCACAGAGTGATTTCAAGAAAGCCGCGGATGAATGAGCTACCGAGGGCGATGTTGGTACGAATGCACCGGTTCCTGGATAAGGAACAGATCGAGGTGGGCCACGCAGAGGAGCTGCAAATGGGATAATAATGAGATGCGCATTTACCAGAACTTGGATGCGGAGCTGGCCAAAAGGGCAAATATTAACAAAGTTAAATTGGTGCTCTTCAAGAAGGGAGTGAAGTTTGGCATGCTGTACCAAACTCATTTGTGGATCACTTACGAGGGTCAAGAACTTTATTTAACATCACCGGATGAGGCGATGAACTTTGTTAAGGACAAGGGAGTGGCAGTTGATGGACGACATTGAACTTGGGGGCGAGTAATTCTGTACCTACGCTGTTAAATTTATTTTCTTTATGGGCTGGTATGCAGTGTTTTTGTACCAATTGTTTTGGGAAGTTGCTCAGTTTTGTATACGGGTTAACTTTGTTCTTGCGGGGGAGATGGTGGGTGGGATTTTCTTCTTTTGTTTGCTGCCGTTTGTGATGTTTTACATCTGTATGTTCAAGCTGCGGGGAGGGAGATCAGTGGGTGGGGGTAGGATGCTTGGCACCATGGGTGGGGACTACCAGGCTAGCTAGGCGGGCTAGCTCATGGAAGCGCAGTGGGGGGGGGGGGGGGGGGGGGGGCAAGCAGGTGACTAGTTGGATTGGGATTGTTGTTTTGTTAGTGATGGGGGGGGGGGGGGAGAGAAGAGGGAAAATTGTTGTACTGATAGGGGAGGGGCTGGCGCGGGAAGATAAAATGGTGGTCAAGGGCAGTGGGCCCCGCCAGGCTCACCACATGGAACGCAAGAGGGCTGAATGTGCCCGTTAAAAGTGCTTGCGTATTCGCGCGTTTTAGGAGGTTAAACGCGGATGTGGCAATGTTACAAGAGACACATTGAGGGTAGTGGATCAGTCTACGCTGAGGAAAGGATGGGTCGGGTAGGTATTTCATTTGGGGCAGACTCTAAAACTAGGGTGTGGGTTACGATCTTGATTAATAACTGGGTGTCATTTGAGGTAGTGATTATAGTGGTGGACTCAGCGGGTAGGTATATCATGGTGAGTGGGAAGCTAGAGGGGATGCCGGTGGTACTAGTGAATATTTACACACCAAATTGGGATGACGCGGAGTTTATGAGGTGGGTGTTAGGGAAAGGGAGGGTGCCAGCCGGCGAAGGAGCTAAAGGAGTTTATGGAACAGATTTGGGGGGGGGGGGGGGGGGGGGGGGGAAGACCCATGGAGGTTTGGACTGCCAAGAGCAAAGGATTCCCCCCCCCCCACCCCGGTTTTTCCATTTTGAAAGGGGCTTTACTGGCGGGAGTGGTGGATACCAAGTATTCGGCGATAGTTGGGTCAGATCATGCTCCACACTGGGTGGATTTATGGGCGAGTAAGGATGGGGGTTAGCACCCGCAATGGAGATTGGATGTCGGACTGTTAGCAGATATGGGGATGTGTGGGCGGGGAGGCCGTTCAGAACTATTTGGAGATAAATGATACGGGGAAAGTTTTGGCAGCAATGGTACGGGAAGCGCTGAAGGCAGTGGTCGGGGGGGGGAGCTAATTTCCAATTTCGATACGGGCTCATCGGGAGAAGGTGAAGCGGGATTGTTGAAGGAGCGTCAAAAGCTGCAGATGGAGTTTGGTCTGTTACCCACAGGGAAAGTGGTGGGGCAGTTGAGGAAGGAGAGGGGGGGGGGGGGGGGGGGGGGGGGGGGGGTGACATACAAATATGGGAAGAACGCCAGTAGGATGCTAGCACACCAGCTAAGGAAGATGGAGGAGGCAAGGGAGATAGTGAAGGACAGAGGGGGAAAAACACGGTCTTGGACCCAGCAGAGGTGAATGGGCTGTTCAAGGAGTTTTATAGTCGGCTGGATGAGTCGGAACCCCCCAGCTGGGGTGGAGGGGATGAGGCAGGTTTTGGAGCTTCCGAAGGTGGAGGAAGGGTCAGTGGAGGAGTTGGAAGCCCCGATCGGGACTGTAGAAGTAGTAGAGGGGTTGGAGGCCATGCAGTCGGGCAAGGCCCCGGGACCGGATGGCTATCCTGTGGAATTTTACAAAATGTTTTCTGGGATGCTGGGCCCGATCAATCACATTGATCATGAAGCGAGAGAAGGACCCAGAGCAATGTGGGTCAGACCAGTCTCCTTACCAAATGTCGATGCCAAATTGCTGGCCAGACTTTTACCTCAAGGATAGAGGATTGTTTTCCAGGGGTGATAGGGGAAGACCATATGGGGTTTGTTAGAGGCAGGCAGCTAACAGCCAACGTTAGAAGGCTCCCAAACGTGATCATGATGCCCTCCGAGGGGAGGAAGACGGGCGTAGTGACCGCTGTGGACGTGGAAAGACCTTAGACTGGGTAGAATGGAATTATTTGTGGGAGTCCTGGGACGGTTTGGGTAGGGCTTTATTGACTGGGTTCGGCTGCTGCACCAGGCACTAGTGAGCGGACGAACCGGGCGAGTCCGGACTACTTTAGACTGCACCGGGGGACAAGACAAGGGTGTCCTCTCCTCCCCACTATTGTTTGCATTGGCTATGGAGCCATTGGCAATGGCGCTGAAAGCTTCAAAGGGATGGAAGGGGTTAGTCTGGCAAGGAGGTGGGGGGGTGGAGGATGGAACACAGGGTCTCGTTATATACAGACAACCTACTCCTATATATTTCTGACCCGTTTTGGGGGGGGGGTGGAAGAAATCGATTTTGGGTGAATTTGGCCAGTTCTCAGGGTACAAATTGAATATGAACAAAAGTGAGGTTTTTGTGATCCAGGCGCGGGGGCAGTAGAGGAGACTGGGGGAGCTGCCATTTAAAGTAGTGGGAGGGAGTTTTCGTTATTTGGGAATTCAGGTGGCACGGGGACGGGAGCAGTTACGCAACTTAAATTTGACCCGGTTAGTTGAACAAAAGAAGGACGACTTTCGGAGGTGGGACATTTTCCCATTGTCACTGGCGGGGAGGGTACAGACGTAAAAATGACTGTCCTCCTGAGATTTCTGGGTTTTGTTTCAGTGATTCCCTATTTTTATACCAAAGGCATTTTTAAGCGGGTGAATAGGGTAATCTCTGGCTTTGTGGGGGCAGGTAAAGCCCAGCGAGTAAAGAAAGTGCTGTTAGAACGGCACTGCTGAACTTTAGGAACTATTACTGGGCAGCAAATATAGCCATGATTAAGAAGTAGGTAATGGAAGGGTTTGGTGTGGGAGTGCATAGAGGCGGCACGTGTAAAGGCACAAGTTTGGGAGCATTATTAACGGCTCCTCTGCCGTCCTCGGCAGCCCGGTACTCCATAAGCCCAGTGGTGCTGGCGGTTATGTCAGTTTGGGGGCAGTGGCGGGAGCATATGGGAGTGGAGGGAGCGGGTGTGGGGGATCCAATTTGTGGCATTCATCAGTTTGTTGCAGGAAGGCTGGATATTTGGAGATTTGGAGGAGGAGTTCGAATTGCCGGAGGGATTGGTTTTCGATATCTGCAGATAATGGATTTTGTGCAAAGGCAGGTTTTGACCTTTCTGCTTCTACCGCAACAGGGGATACAGGACAAGGTAGTTTCTAGAATGGGAGTGGAGGAGGGAAGGCTTCCGAAATCAATAAAGAACTTAAAGAAGTGTAAATGGGAAGATGAGCTGGGAGGGGAGATAGAGGTGGGTCTGTGGGAGGATGCTCTGAGCACACGTCCTCATCATGTACCAGGTTCGGCCTGATACAATTCAAGGTGGTTCACCGGGCACACATGACGGTGGTCCAGATGAGCTAGTATTTTGGGGTGAAAAACAGGTATGCAAGGTGCGCAGGAGGGCCCGCAAACCATGTCCACATGTTTTGGGCATGCCCGAAGCTTAGGGGATACTGTCAGGTATTTGTGGATGTCACGTCCACGGTGCTAAAAAAACGAGGGTGGCGCCGAGTCCAGAGGTGTCGATTTTTGGAGTGTCGGGAGTTCCGGGAGTCCAGAGAGCGAGAGAGGCTGACATTTTGGTTTTGCTTCCTTGTTAGCCCAGAGACGTGTATTCCTAGCGTGGAGTGACTCGAAGCCCCAAAATCGGAGACCTGGATTAGCGATACGGATGGCTTTCTTAGACTTGAGAAACCCGCCCCAAGAGGAACATTGCTAGGGTTCGTTCGTAGGTGGTAGCCGTTTATCGAAACAGATTCAATAAGGGGGGTGAGGGAGGGGGGAATTAAGACTATTTTGTGTTTAGGATAAATGGGAATAGTGGGAGATGGAGGGATGGGTTACGCACTGAACTATGTTTACATTTGTATTGTTTGATATAAAACCATAAATGCCTTAATAAAATGTTTTAGAAAAGAAAAGGCAAACCAAATTATGCAAAATGCAGATATCTAGGGCGGGATTCTCCGTTGGCCGATGGCAAAATTGTGAAAAGCGATGGCCGCAGAATAGGTTCCGACGCCAAAATCACGGTGTGCGCTGATTTGATGGCAAATCGCAATTCTCCAACAACTCGACAGCGGCATCAATGCGGTCTGGAATGCACGTACAGTAAACACTATTTGCACGTCGTCAACGGGCCCCACCTTCACGATGCTCTGCTTCCAATGGGCCGAGTTTTGCAGTTCACTTGTGCTTTTAAAAATAGTGCAACTGGCATAATGGCTGCTGAGCGAGAGAGAGTACAAGTGCCCAACATCGCCATAGTTTGGTGACAGTTGTCCTGCTGCCCAGAGGGCTTCTGCCCAGCTGTGGGGAGGGAGGGGTGGCCAGCTGGGCTGTGGGATCGGGATGGATGGGCACAGAACATCATTGCCACAGCCAGCAAGGCAGTAATGCAGCTGCACACACCGCTAACAGCCCATCCTGAATTTAGAGCCACAGGTTGAATAGGTGTCTCCTCAGGTGCCCTCTGGCACCAGCCGACCCATCAAATGTATGGGCACGCTCTAGCATAACCAGTGCCATCTTGTTGGTTGTGATGAGTGTGTGCGGGGATTGTAACGTGTACATTCGTCTGCAGCTCGCCAGCCTCCCGAGTGTCAATCAAGGACCTGGTGAATCCCGCACTGTTTTCATTGGAATCAGCTGTGTTCCACGTAGCGCCAGTGCTAGCCCCTCCAGCAGTTGCGGAATTGATCCAGGTTTGACACCAGTTTTGCTGTCATGAAAGTCCACGAATCCTGCGTCAGCGTCAATACATTCTTAGAAACGGAGAATCCCGCCCCTAATTTTTTTATTTGCTCAGCTGGTAAATGTTAGGTGGCATACAGTAATCATGGGGGATCTCAATTTTCATATCGGCTGGGCAAACAATCTACAGTAATAGTCATGAGAAATAAAATTCATTAAATACATTCAAGACAGTTTTCTAGATCAGCAAGCCAGCACATCTACAGCAGTGTTGATCAATAGGATTCTGATGCTCACCAAACATGTGGCAATCAACACATGATAAAAGGTACCATATACAATATTAATAAATCAAAAGCACCATCTTTTTGAAAAAGGTCAGCAATTAAGACCATTGCACACTCATTACCAAAGCCAGGAAAGCAGCGTCAAAATGCTTTTGAAAATCTAGCTTGGTGTATTCTGTTAACTGAATTGTTTGGTTTTTGATATTGTGTAAACTGTCTCATTTTATCAGAATTGATACATTAGGATACATGGGGAAAGGAAAAGAATCAACAAATCTCCAAGTATGGTCCAGACTTGGCCGTGCTTACATTTTGCCACCCATTTCCTTTTACGCCATAGTGCCCTATTTCTTTCACTTATTTCAGATGCATTAAAAAGGTGAAGGCACTTAGATGTTGCTACTGTGCCCCAACTTGTCAAAATTGAACTTTTAACTCTCATTGCCAGCTGTGCAGGGCTGCCCGCCCCTAAACTGTTTTGCAAGAACCACTAACTGAAAGTTGTCATAGTCCCAGGACCATGGGCTCTCTCCCGCTCGAGAGCACTGACTGGTGTGATTTAACCCGAGGGCCACCACACCTCAGTCATGGCTGCCTTGCCAGATGGCTGCCTCCCCCAGCCTGGGCAGTCACCCCAGGCCAGCGGCACAACTGGCAGTCCACATTGCACCTTTGACTTAACGCCTCTCTCACTGGCCATGGTACCCTCCTCTCACTGGCCACGGTACCCGTTTCCCAAATTTAAATACAAGTAAACCACGGCGTCATCACTTCCGTCTGGCAGAGGCGGAGCACGGCGGGAGGCCTGAGAACATCGGGTCGGGCACGTTAATCGTATGCTATGGTCGTTGCTGCTCATGCCGGCACACAGCATGGACCCCATTCACGCTGCTATCGAGGTGCCGCAGCATGGCGTTCCGCTGGGTGGCCGGCGTCAACCTCTGCCCGACTGCGATGGAGAATCCCACCCCTTAATTCAGTCCTCAATCCTTCTGCCAACTAATCCCCCCACCCCCCCATCCACTCAGTCCAGATTGTTGCCGATTTTGCATATTTCTTTCAACTTCTCTTCTAAAAGGGAACTGTCCCATCCTCTCCAATCTATCTGGGTAACTTAAGTTCTTCACTTTTCCAGGAGCACTTTTCCAGGAGACACATCCGGAGTGAGACTCATACAGAGTGAGAGATTTAAACTTGGTAATTTGGTGCAGTGAGGTAATTCGGTGCAGAGTGTAAGGAGGTGCTTTTTTACCCTGGTAAGTCACTGGTAAGTAGTCTCTCTTTTTCTTTTCATTGTCTAATTTATTTATTTTTATTTTGAAATTCTAGTTGTTTAAGTTTACCAAGGGTTTAAGACATGGCCGGAGATCCCAGACCCGTGTCATGCTCCTCGTGTGCGATGTGGGAGCTCAGGGACACGTCCACTGTCCCTGGCTCCTTCACGTGCAAGAAGTGTGTTCAGTTGCAGCTCTTGTTAGACCGCTTGACGGCTCTGGAGCTGCGGATGGACTCACTTTGGAGCATCCGCGATGCTGAGGAGGTCGTGGATAGCACGTTTAGCGAGTTGGTCACACCGCAGGTGAAGGTTACTGAGGGAGATAGAAAATGGGTGACCAAAAGAAAGAGCAAGAGTAGGAAGGCAGTGCAGGTGTCCCCTGCGGTCATCTCCCTGCAAAACAGATATACCGCTTTGGATACTGTTGAGGGAGATGGCTCACCAGGGGAAGGCAGCAGCAGCCAGGTTCATGGCACCGTGGCTGGCTCTGCTGCACAGCAGGGCAGGAAGAAAAATGGCAGGGCTATAGTGATAGGGGACTCGATCGTAAGGGGAATAGACAGGCCGTTCTGTGGACGCAATCGAGACTCCAGGATGGTATGTTGCCTCCCTGGTGCAAGGGTCAAGGATGTCTCGGAGCGGCTGCAGGACATTCTGGGGGGGGGGGGGGGGGGGGGGGGTGAACAGCCAGCTGTCGTGGTGCACATAGGCACCAACGATATAGGTAAAAAACAGGATGAGGTCCTACAAGCGGAATTCAGGGAGTTAGGAGTTAAACTAAAAAGTAGGACCTCAAAGGTAGTAATCTCAGGATTGCTACCAGTGCCACGAGCTAGTCAGAGTAGGAATGTCAGGATAGATAGGATGAATGCGTGGCTCGAGAGATGGTGCAAGAGGGAGGGATTCAAATTCCTGGGGCATTGGGACCGATTCTGGGGGAGGTGGGACCAGTACAAACGGACGGTCTGCACTTGGGCAGGACTGGAACCGATGTCCTAGGGGGGGTGTTTTCTAGAGCTGTTGGGGAGGGTTTAAACTAATGTGGCAGGGGGATGGGAACCAATGCTGGAAGTTGGAAGGTAGTAAAACAGGGACAGAAACAAAAGGAAGTAAGGGGAAAAGTGCAAGGCACAGAAGACATAGTCAGAAATCCATAAGGGCGACAGTACAAGGTACAGTGACTGAGGGGAGCACAGTGAATAGGCCCAGTAATAACAAAAGGAATAAAACTGGAGATGTTAAGATTCAAAACAGAGGTAAAAAAACCAACATAAGTGTACTTTACCTGAATGCTCGTAGTATTCGGAATAAAGTAAATGAGTTGGTGGCACAAATCATCGTAAATGACTATGATTTAGTGGCCATTACTGAAACATGGTTAAAGGATGGTCGCGACTGGGAGTTAAATATCCGAGGGTATCAAACTATTCGGAAGGACAGAGTGGATGGTAAGGGAGGTGGTATTGCGCTGTTATTTAAGGATGACATCCGGGCAATAGTAAGGGATGACATCGGTGCTATGGAGGATAAGGTTGAATCCATTTGGGTGGAAATCAGGAATAGTAAGGCGAAAAAGTCACTGATAGGAGTAGTCTATCGGCCACCAAATAGTAACGAGATGGTGGGGCAGGCAATAAACAAAGAAATAACTGATGCATGTAGAAATGGTACGGCAGTTATCATGGGGGATTTTAATCTACATGTCGATTGGTTTAACCAGGTCGGTCAAGGCAACCGTGAGGAGGAGTTTATAGAATGTATCCGCGATAGTTTCCTAGAACAGTATGTAATGGAACCTACGAGGGAACAAGCGGTCCTAGATCTTGTCCTGTGTAATGAGACAGGATTGATTCATGATCTCATAGTTAGGGATCCTCTCGGAAGGAGCGATCACAATATGGTGGAATTTAAAATACAGATGGAGGATGAGAAAGTAAAATCAAATACTAGTGTTTTGTGTTTAAACAAAGGAGATTACAAGGGGATGAGAAAAGAACTAGCTAAGGTAGACTGGGAGCTAAGACTTTATGGTGGAACAGTTGAGGAACAGTGGAGAACCTTCCAAGCGATTTTTCACAGTGCTCAGCAAAGGTTTATACCAACAAAAAGGAAGGACGGAAGAAAGAGGAAAAATCGACCGTGGATATCTAAGGAAATAAGGGAGAGTATCAAATTGAAGGAAACAGCATATAAAGTGGCAAAGATTGCTGGGAGATTAGAGGACTGGGAAATCTTTAGGGGGCAACAGAAAGCTACTAAAAAAGCTATAAAGAAGAGTAAGATAGAGTATGAGAGTAAACTTGCTCAGAATATAAAAACAGACAGTAAAAGTTTTTACAAATATATAAGACAAAAAAGAGTGGCTAAGGTAAATATTGGTCCTTTAGAGGATGAGAAGGGAGTTTTAATAATGGGAAATGAGGAAATGGCTGAGGAACTGAACAGGTTTTTTGGGTCGGTCTTCACAGTGGAAGACACAAATAACATGCCAGCGACTGATAGAAATGAGGCGATGACAGGTGAGGACCTTGAGAGGATTGTTATCATTAAGGAGGGAGTGATGGGCAAGCTAATGGGGCTAAAGGTAGAAAGTCTCCTGGCCCTGATGGAATGCATCCCAGAGTGCTAAAAGAGATGGCTAGGGAAATTGCAGATGCACTAGTGATAATTTACCAAAATTCACTAGACTCTGGGGTGGTCCCGGTGGATTGGAAATTAGCAAACGTGACGCCACTGTTTAAAAAAGGAGGTAGGCAGAAAGCAGGAAATTATAGGCCAGTGAGTTTAACTTCGGTAATAGGGAAGATGCTGGAATCTATCATCAAGGAAGAAATTGCGAGGCATCTGGATAGAAATTGTCCCATTGGGCAGACGCAGCATGGGTTCGTAAAAGGCAGGTCATGCCTAATTAATTTAGTGGAATTTTTTGAGGACATTACCAGTGCAGTAGATAATGGGGAGCCGATGGATGTGGTATATCTGGATTTCCAGAAAGCCTTTGACAAGGTGCCACACAAAAGGTTGCTGCATAAGATAAAGATGCATGGCATTAAGGGTAAAGTAGTAGCATGGATAGAGGATTGGTTAATTAATAGAAAGCAAAGAGTTGGGATAAATGGGTGTTTCTCTGGTTGGCAATCAGTAGCTAGTGGTGTCCCTCAGGGATCCGTGTTGGGCCCACAATTGTTCACAATTTACATTGATGATTTGGAGTTGGGGACCAAGGGCAATGTGTCCAAGTTTGCAGATGACACTAAGATGAGTGGTTAAAGCGAAAAGTGCAGAGGATACTGGAAGTCTGCAGAGGGATTTGGATAGGTTAAGTGAATGGGCTCGGGTCTGGCAGATGGAATACAATGTTGACAAATGTGAGGTTATCCATTTTGGTAGGAATAACAGCAAACGGGATTATTATTTAAACGATAAAATATTAAAGCATGCCGCTGTTCAGAGAGACTTGGGTGTGCTAGTGCATGAGTCACAGAAGGTTGGTTTACAAGTGCAACAGGTGATTAAGAAGGCAAATGGAATTTTGTCCTTCATTGCTAGAGGGATGGAGTTTAAGACTAGGGAGGTTATGTTGCAATTGTATAAGGTGTTAGTGCGGCCACACCTGGAGTATTGTGTTCAGTTTTGGTCTCCTTACTTGAGAAAGGACGTACTGGCGCTGGAGGGTGTGCAGAGGAGATTCACTAGGTTAATCCCAGAGCTGAAGGGGTTGGATTATGAGGAGAGGTTGAGTAGACTGGGACTGTACTCGTTGGAATTTAGAAGGATGAGGGGGGATCTTATAGAAACATTTAAAATTATGAAGGGAATAGATAGGATAGATGCGGGCAGGTTGTTTCCACTGGCGGGTGAAAGCAGAACTAGTGGGCATAGCCTCAAAATAAGGAGAAGTAGATTTAGGACTGAGTTTAGGAGGAACTTCTTCACCCAAAGGGTTGTGAATCTATGGAATTCCTTGCCCAGTGAAGCAGTTGAGGCTCCTTCATTACATGTTTTTAAGGTAAAGATAGATAGTTTTTTGAAGAATAAAGGGATTAAGGGTTATGGTGTTCGGGCCGGAAAGTGGAGCTGAGTCCACAAAAGATCAGCCATGATCTAATTGAATGGCGGAGCAGGCTCGAGGGGCCAGATGGCCTACTCCTGCTCCTAGTTCTTATGTTCTTATGTTCTTATGTTCATCCCTGGAACTATTTTTGTGAATGTTTTTTTTGCGCACCCTAATTCCTTCACATCATGTGTGGCACCCAGAATTGGACACAATACTCCAGTTGAGGGAAATTTAGCAGAACCTATAGTACTATGTTCTCGATAATAATTGAACGTGCAACATTAACAATTCCTCAGACACTGCAGCTACCAGTATGCAGCAAAATGTTAGCAACATTCATGCTTGGGCCAAGTTACAATGAAGTCATGCTACATACAGGGCAGCACTGTGGTGCAATGGTTAGCATTGCTGTCTCATGGCACCAAGATTCCAAGTTAGATCCCAGCTCTGAGTCACTGTCCGTGGAGTTTGCACATCTCCCCGTGTTTGTGTGGGTTTCATGCCCACACCACCAAGATGTGCTGGTTAGGTGGATTGGCCACGCTACGTTGCCCCTTAATTGGAAAAAATTAATTGGGCACTCATTTTTTTTTAAAGTCATGTTACACAAGTGCCAGGCAATGATCATCTCCATTACCATCAACATTGAGGTTGGCATGGAGCAGAAACTGACCACGGTCAGCTGGGTAAATATTGTGGCTGCAAGACGCAGAATTGGCAATTTCTGACCTGCTGGAGTAACTCACCTCCCGATTCCCCAAAGCCTGCCCACCCCCACCCGCTACACGTCACCACTTGCCTGGGTGAGTACAGTTCCAAAAAAAGCTCATCATCATTCAGGACAAAGCAGCCTGCTCAACTGGCACCTGATCCAACTCCTTAAATATTTGTTCCCTCCACCACCAACGCACAGTAGCAGCACTGTGTACTAACTGCATTGTAGAAACTCACCAAGCCACCTTTGACAGTACCCTTGAAGGATAAGGACAGCAGCCATATGGGAACACCACGATCTACAGGTTCTATTCCAAGCCAGACCATCCGGACTTGGGTGTCACTGGATCAAAATACTGAAACTCGTTTCTGACAGCACTGTGGGTGTAAGTACACCAGATGGACTGCAGCATTCAAGAAGGTAGCTCACCACTATCAAATACCGGCTGGCCTTGGCAACAATGCCCACAATTCCGAATGCAAAATATATTAGCCAAGAATTTCAATTATATAGGTTTGGCATTACCAAGGCCCTAAAGTCTTGCACACGGCTTTGGACTCCTTACAAATGGAATGCTATACATCAGTGAGGAAAGTATTAGTGCAACATAGGCTCACTGGACTTATTCCTAGCATGAACGAATTGTGCATATTAGGCCTGGATTCCCTAGAATTTAAAGAATGAGAGGTGACTAAGGTGAAACAAAATTCTGAAGGGACATTGACCGACTGGGAACTCCAGCTGTGTGAGAAATGTTATCACTCATAGTATGGGACAAAGTGATGCAAGGGTAAAAACATTTTTAAACAATTTGCTGTGCTTTAAAAAAAAAGACCTAGAACTCACTGCCTAGGAGGTTGGGGAAGCAGAGATGACCGAAGAATTCAAAAGAAAACTGGATTGGTACTGGCCAGGAATGTGTCTGAAGCTAACATGTATTTGATGGGCAAAATGGTCTCTTTCTGTGCTGTAATAACGCTAAAATGGTCAAGAATCATTGACATTCTCTATTGCAGCTCGCGCACTCTCTCCCCGCAGCTTCAGCCTCTGCCCCAAAGTGCAGATGACAAAACAAAAAGGCCACAAATAAAAAAAAAATAAACCATGCGAAAAAAATTAAACAATGTTAAATTGAGAGAATAAAGGGAGGACCTACTGAGTACATTAAAGTCTGAGGAGTTGGATAGATCTTTGGATACTAAGGGAATATGTTGGGAAAGTGGATTGGAGATAGGTCAGTCATGATCTTATTAAATTGAAGGGTAGGTTCAAACACCCAGATTGCTTACTCCTGCCCCTATTTCTTAGGTTACATTGTTTGAATAGAGAAAACAATATTTATCACATCACTATACAGTAACTTTTTTAACATTCACTTACTTTCTCCATCTCCATCCTTATCAAATTCATCAATCATTGCACGTAGCTCTTCATCAGTCATGTTTTCACCCAGCTCTCTTGCAACACGACGTAAATTCCGAAGATTGATTTTACCAGAGTCATCATCATCGAACAGTTTAAATGCTTTCATCATCTCTTCCTGTGGATCTCTATCCAAAATCCAATCGGTCACTAATTAGAAAAAAAACACATAATAGAAATGCAATATCTTTTACAAAATTAAATCCAAGACCAATAAAAGGAAAGCTAAATCAGTTAATGTCGAATTATTCTACTACACAGAATAGGTATATCCAGCACAGGAGAGGCCATTTGGTCTATCTTGTCTGTGCCAATTGACCAGGAACCATCCATTTACTCCCACATTTCATCTCTTGATCCATAGCCTCCTGGCTTACAGTGCTTCCAAGTGCATGCCCAAATATCATTACATGTTATGAGGGTTTCTGCCTCTACCAGTCTTTCAAGCAGCGAGTTCCTAAACCCCGCCATTTAATAAGAGTCAAAAAGCTTCCCCCAGAATTCCCTCTAAATTTATAATTTACTACTTTACATCTATGCTTCCTGGTTATGGTCCCCTCACAGGAAACCAGGGCTTTCTTATCCACTACGTCTAGAATCTCCCCTCAGCCTCCTCGGTTCCAAAAGAAAATAACCCAAGCCCAGCCAATCAGTTCTCTAGAACTAAAATTCTGCAGTCCAGGCAACATCTTAAATCTTCTCCATAACCACACTATTATGATCACATCTCTCCTATAATGCAGTGACCAGAACTGTACCTAGTACTCTAGCTGTGAGTCGTGACCTAGCCTTTGTTTATTTAACTCCAACATAACCTTGTGGTTCTTATATTCTGTGCCTCGGCTAATAAACAGTGCTACATCAGAATGAAAGACGAGCTAAACCTTTTACAATATACAGACAACTGGTGTATTTTTGCAATAATTCCTACAGACAGTGCTATACTGAAGTATTATAGATCATAGAATTTACAGTGCAGGAGGCCATTCGGCCCATCGAGCCTGCACCGGCTCCTGGAAAGAGCACCCTACCCAAGGTCAACACCTCCACCCTATCCCCATAACCCAGTAACCCCACCCAACACGAAGGGCAATTTTGGACACTAAAGGCAATTTTATCATGGCCAATCCACCTAACCTGCACATCTTTGGACTGTGGGAGGAAATATTCTGGAATATATAACCATATGTACACAAGAATTAGGAGCAAGAATTAGGTCATTTGGTTCCTTGAGCCTACTCTGCAATTTAATTAGATCATAGCAGATTTGATTGTAGTTAAACTCCACATTCTGGCCTACACCTGGGAACCTTTGACTCCTTTTTAGATTATATTTTTTTTAAAACAGTAAATGACCTGCCTCCTCCGCTTTCTGGGGATGAAAGTTCCAAAGACCCACAGAAAAGAAATTCTCCCGAGTCTTAAATGGAAGACCACTTATTTTTAAACCTTGTCCCCTTAGGTTCTAGTTTCTTCTACAAGACAGCCACCCCATCAAGCTACCTTGGGATCATGTATGTTTCAATAAGATCACTCCTCATTCTTTAAAACTCAATGGATGGTGACCCAACCTTTCCTCGCAAATAATCCTTTCATCCCAGGAATGAGGTTAGTAATTCTCTGAACTGCTTCTAATACATTTATATAGTTTCTTTAAACCAGAGACCAAAACTGTACACAGTACAGTTGCAGACTCACCAACACCCTGTACAACTGCAGCAACAAAAAAAAGTCCCTATTTGTATATTCAATTCCCAGTCAATAAACAACATTGCATTCACGTTACTAATCACTTGCATACTAAACTTTTGTGATTCATGTACCAGGACACTCAGATCCCCTTACGTCAGTTCTGCAAACTCTCCCATTTTAGTAGTATACAACTTTTCTACTCTTCCTTTAAAAAGTGGACAGGTTTGCATCTTCCCACATTATATTCCATATGCTATTTTTTGGCCCAGTCACTTAAGCTATCTATTTCACTTTGCAGGTTCATGTCCACTTCACAACTTACTTTCCCACCCATCTTGGTGCCTCAGCAAATTAGCAATCATACATTTGGTCTCTTCAAACAAGTTTCAATACCAATTGTAAATAGTTAGAGGCCCCAGCACTGATCACTGTTGTCACTCGCGCTTGCCAAATTTTGCAAACCGACAGTGATCCATTCATGCCTCCTCTCTTTCCCGTTAGCGAATCAATTCCCTATCCTGACTAATATATTATCCTCTACACCATAAGCTTATTTTGCGTAGTAACTTTTTATGTGACACCTTGTCTTAGCACATTAACAGGTTCCTCTTTATCCACATTACTTATTCAAAGAACTCTTAATAAATTAGACAAACATGATTTCCCTTTCACAAAGGCATGTTGACTCTGCCTGATTAACAGAGATTTTTTTTGTGCCCTGCTAGAAACTCCTTAATACATTCCAGCTCTTCCCCATGACACATGTTAAACTAAGTGGCCTGTAGTTTCCAGTTTTTTGTCTCCCTCCCTTTTTGAATAAAGGAGTTACATAGTTATTTCTTTCAAGACCCTAGGATGAAGTCCCATCAGGAGATGGGAATGTCAGCTTTTAAATCAAGATATTTTTCTCATTACCTTTTTGCCACAGAGATTAGCTTGACCGCCCCCCTCACAATCCAAAGAGCTTCTCACTGGATGCACATGATGTTAGAAAGCGTGAACAACAGTCAAACCTGGATTATTTTCATATTTTTAAGTTGTTAAATGTTTCTAATAAATCACCCATTTTCTTAAACACGAGTAGATGGAGAAGATAATTTCATGATGTAACTGCCCCAGCAGCCTCGGATACACCAATTCCTCCCATCAAAGCTTCCGAAGTTAGATCGGCCTTTTTGAAAGTGAACCCTTAGAAAGCAAAGGGGCCTGATGGAGCTCCTGGTCGTGCATCCAATTGACGGGTGTGTTCACGGTTATCTTCAACCTTTCCCTACTCCGTTCCGTGGTTCCCACCATCATACCTGTGCCAAAGATGATCCAGGCAACGTACCTGAACGACTGTCGTCCGATGGCCTTGACATCTATCATTATGGAGTGCTTCGAGAGGTTGGTCATGAAACCCATCAATTCTAAACTTCCACATTGCCTAGGTCCACTGCAATTCACATACCACCACAACAGGTCCACAGCAGACACCATCTCCCTGGCCCTTCACTCATCCCTGGAGCATCTCAACAACTAGGACTCCCACGTCAGATTCCTGTTAATCGACTACAGCTCAGTCTTCAACACAATAATCCCAGGCAAACTCATATCAAACTCCAGAACCTAGGACGTGGCTCCTCCCTCTGCAACTGGATCCTCGACTACCTGACCCATAGGCCACAGTCAGTAACGATACATAACAACACCTCTTCCACGATAGTGGGGACGCACGCACGCGCGCGCACACAACTGAGTGGCAAAACATGGCTCCAACTCCATCTACAAGTTTACTGATAACACGACAGTAGGGTTGGATTTTGAACACTGACAAGTCAGAGTACAGGACGGAGATTGAGAACCTAGTGGCTTACTGTGACATCAACAATCTCTCCCTCAACTTCAGCAAAACTAAGGAGCTGATCACTGATTTCAGGAAGCAAAGTACTGTACACATCCCTGGCTGCATCAATGGTGCCGAAGTGGAGATGGTTGACAGCTTCAAATTCCGAGGCGTGCACATCAACAACCTGTCCGAGTCCACCAACATCAACACTACAACCAAGAAAACACAACAGCGCCTATACTTCCTCAGGAATCTAAGGAAACTCAGCATGTCCACATTGACTCTTACCAATTTTTACAGATGCACATAGGAAGCATTCTATCTGGCAACATCACAGCCTGGTATGGCAACTGCTCTGTCAAAACCACAAGAAACTAGAGAGTCGTGAACACAGCCCAGTCCATCAAGCAGTGGCGTGCAGAGGTCTGGTGATGCCCGGGGCAAATTTTGATTGTATGCCCCAAAGACTCAAGTATAAGGCCTAATATACTGAGAAATATTATGAGAAAGGAAAACATTTTGAATATAACTTCCCGTACCAGCCTCCTGAACAGGCGCCGGAATGTGGCGACTATGGGCTTTTCACAGTAACTTCAGTGAAGCCTACTTGTGACAATAAGTGATTTTCATTTCAATGTAGATGATGTTCTAAACCGCTGTGTGCAGAGAGCAGTGAATGGTCTCTCCCCAGTGTGAACTCACTGGTGTCTCAGCAGTTGGGGTGAATGACTGAATCCCTTACCACACAGAGGGCAGGTCAATGGCTTCTCACCTGTATGAACTCACTGATGTCTCAGCAGGATGGATGGCTGAGTGAATCCCCTCCCACACACACTGCAGGTGAACGGCCTCTTCCCGGAGTGAACTCTCTGGTGTGTCAGCAGGTTGGTTAATTGAGAGAATCTCTTCCCCCACACAGAGCAGGTGAACAGCCTCTCCCCAGAGTGAACTCGCTGGTGTGTCAGCAGTTGGGGTGAATGACTGAATCCCTCATCACACTCAGAACTGAGGGAGTGCTGCACTGTCAGAACAGCCTTCTTTCAAATAAGTTGTTAAACTGAGGCTCTGTCTGTCCCTATTAGGTGGATGTTGACGATCCCACAGCCACTATTTTGAAGAAGAGCAGGGGAGTTACCCCCGTGTCCTGGTCAATACTAGGGGCTTTTCACAGTAACTTCATTTGAAGCCTACTTATGAAATGAAAATCGCTTATTGTCACATTCCGCATTCGCCACATTCCAGCGCCTGTTTGGGGAGGCTGTTACAGGAATCGAATCGTGCTGCTGGCTTGCCTTGGTCTGCTTTCAAAGCCAGCAATGTAGCCCTGTGCTAAACAGCCCCTGACAATAAGCGATTTTCATTTCATTTCATGTGTCAAACTGAGGGAGCAAAGGATGTCAATATTTTTAAGAGAGAGACCTGGGCCAAGCTTTCCAGAGTCTGAACCCTCCCTGGATTCACTTCCTTTCCCTTCAGTTGCTGCAAGTGACCAATTGATGGTCAGAATGAAAAAAGAAATGGAAAGGGGGAGAAAAGAAAGTGTTTTACTCACAGATGTTGGAGACAGGAGGAAGATTCCGTCTGTGTGAAAGCTCAATTATCACTCACACAAATCCTGCGCTCTGATTGGATGGAGAACCACAGTGTCTCCGGTCCTCAATCTTTTTTCATTGGTCAACATCTCAGCACGCAGATCAGGGGGCGGGGCCTTTCCCTGCATGTGAGGAGCTCTCCCTCCCTTGGACATGCGTAGTCCAGGGCTGCCCGCCCGCGCGGCAGATAGAGCGGTTTCCCCACCGCGGGGGAGTCTGGGAGTGCAGTCACCTCACCCTGACACAAGGTACATGTCGGTAGTCACTGGATTTGATTGTGACGCCCCCCCCCCCCCCCCAGCAAAACAATTTGTTAAATTCAGGTGGAAAAATTTAGGCATCTGGGTGACATTGGGGAGAGCAATAGCCTCTGATTGATGCCCCCATCCAATGGATGCCCGGGGCCAACGCCGCACCGTCGGCTCCCCCCTCTGCACGCCACTGCCATCAAGCGAAACCGCCTCCCATCCATTGACTCGGTCTACACCTCCCGCTGCATCTGGAAAGTAGGCAGGATAATCAAAGACTCCTCCCGACTGAGTTATTCTCTATTCCAAACTCTTCCATTGGGTAGGAGATTGAGAACACGCACTAACATATTCAAAAACAGCTTCTTCCATACTGTTACCAGACTCCTGAATGATCCTCTTATAGACTGAATTGATCTATTCACACATCCTCTCTATTGAGCAGTACGACACTCCACTCCTGTGTCCATGTATTTACATCCCTGTAACTATGTATGTCCTACATTTTTCTTGTATGGACTGCATGCAGAACAATACTTTTTGCTGTACCTCAGTACACGTGACAATAAATCAAATCAGAAAATACTTTGATCTTTACCATGATAGCAAACAAGATAACCCAAATCAACTTCACATGTTGAACAGAAGAGGCACATCAAGTGGGAGATATTTTATGTTCCTCTATGTCTCCCCCTCCATTTTCCAAGAGAGAGGCGCTGGATTTCCTTTTTGTAGCCACTTGATACCTATCAAAGATCAGGAATTTGTCATGCTGAAACTATGGTGCAACATTATTGGGCACTTTTAGTAATGTGCCAACATGGCCCACTTCTACTTATGTCTTCAAACTCAATGGCATTTTTTGCATTTCTACTGATTGGTGGTTCAAGACTAGATCTTGCATCAGCCTAGAAGTGAACACCCATGATTCTTGAGAGGCACTTTATTTTGTTTAAGGCAGGTTGTTGATGTTGCAACACATAGCTGTTCCATACTCTGCTTCGGAATACAATACACAGTGCTGTCCAGAACAGTTTCATGAGCCTACTGCTCATCCCTCTTCAGCCAGAGAATAAACCTTAAAATCCACTATACCATGGTGACTGGTGCATTTAAGTGGAAATTAGATATAAAGATATCACAGAGACAGGAATAAGGGTTGAAGTAGTGGGATGAAGGGCATGTGCAGCATAAAAACTGGCATGGATCAGTTGATTCAAATGGCCTACTTCTGTCCTGTAAATGATAAAATGGAAATATGGGAAACATGATTCCACATCTCAAGAATATGAAGATAGAATTCATGTGTTATCACATTATGGTACCATTTAGCTCAAATGATAAATTAGTTAAACTAATTTGCTTTTCCACTTGCCAAATGCTTCCTCAGCCTCTCCCATACTAGATTTGATTAGTGCCTGGGGTTTGCATCCGCGCTGTCTAGATCATGATTCAAAACATACACATTTTTTAAAAAACTTAAGCAAAAGAAAAGTATCAATATTTGTGAACGCAATTACCAACTTCATTGAAATCCTCAAAAGAAATTTTGCCTGTGCAATTCCGATCATAATCTTTCAGTATCTTCAACACGTCAGCCTTCTTTACATCAAATCCCAGTGCTCTCATTGCAACCTGACAAGCCGGTAAAAAAATATATTAAAAAGGATAATTCTAAATTAGTGGCAATGTACTGTCAAAATGGAAATATCATTGATTTTCATCATCTTCAATTTCCTATTATTAATGGAAAAGTATTTTTAAAAAAACATACGAAACAGCTGCACACTTCCCCAACCTATGAGCAAATTAAAAGAACGATCCCAGACACTCCCAACCCAAATGAGTAACCACAAGCTTCAAATATATTTTGCTAAATACAGCAATTTGAAATGTGACATATACTCTGCATTGTACCAGGACCAAAGATTGGAGATTTTGTTCAACATGATAAGATAACTGCAACGTCCACAAGGCAAGTACTTTAATTGGTCATTTACACTGCTAAAACTCTAATGTACATAATGAATGAACTTTGATCAACCTATATTCGATCAACATACTGGGAGGATCTGATAACAGAGAAATTGGAAATAGATTCAAAAGTAATCACTAAAAAGGCAGAGTCTGTTTAAGTATTGGCTCAACACGTGAACATTAGCACACAAGTGGACTTAGCCAAGATTCAGTCGCAAATGAAACAAATGGAATTGGAAAGAGAAATACTAACCTTGAATTAGAATTCAAAAGAATGAGAGAACAGGAAAACTGTTTCAAAGGGAAAAAAATCTTGAATTCCAGAGAGAAAAGGAAGCAAGGAAATTTGATCTCCAGTTTCCTCCCATAAGTCCAACTGTGTGCCAGTTAGGTGGGGTTACAGGGTTAGGGCGGTATGTGGGTCTAGGAAAGGTGCCCTTTTGAGGGTAGGTGTGACTCGATGGATTGAATCGAATGGCCTCCTTTCTGCACTGTTGGGATTCTATGGATTGATTAAGTGAATAGGGAGTAGCAAGAAAACTTCACTATGATTCAGATTTAATTCTTGATTTTGATTTAGCACGGCATATTTGCTTATTCCCAAATTCAGCAAGGAAGGAGTTAAATGTATTTTGTGCAATTTGAGAAATTTGCCACAAAATTACATGAGTGCAGGAAAGCTGGACGGTTTTAATGCAGAACATGTGAAAAGCATTCAAAGTATACACCTCTCTTCTCAAATGCGAAAACTACTGACTATGATAGTGAATAATGTTACTTTAAAGTCCAGGAGTTAGCTTAGGAAGCGCACAGGAAATGTTTGGAAATCTAAGAAAAGAATCAGACTTCCCTTTCGGAATATGATCCTACCTAGAAGACCAAAATTTCTAAGATAAGGGCAGCAGCAATTGTTGCCGATGACTAAAAATTGTTTCAAGCATGCAAGTAGCAGCAGACCATTGTTTGCAAGCTCACAGAGAAACAAGATTTGATAGTGAACTGAACACTGTTTACAATGAGGAACATAGCAGAAATCAAAAGACATATTCCTCAGACTAGTAGAAAAAGACAGTATGAAGGATACTACAGGTTTGAGACCTGCAATTGATTAATTCACTGTGATTAATTTCTCCACCACCACTTATTTTGAAAAGTAGTAATCTGAAATTGTAAATTGGATCAAGAGAAAAGGCACTAAAATTAACCGAAGATGGAATAAAAAACAAGACAAGGAAGAATTTTTTCTTTTTACCCAGTCACAAGGAGTGTTTTTGTTTGAATGTTTGAGCCCACAAACTAGGAAATGATTTGCTGCAAATAAAGATAGAGTGACTGAATAACATTACTTCCCAACATTCAATCCTTTAATCATTTAGAACAACTACTGATGGAAGGGAAAATTTATATAATTTGTGTGTTTTTTGTATACACGTTCTATTTTGATTAATTAGTCAGAATTAAAATTGGAATGACTGAGGATTGACTAACCTTGCAAATGATGAAAGCTGAACTTTCATGGAGACAGCAGTGAAATTCTAGCTTCCTCGTGAGGCAATTAAATGCATTTCTAAATTTTGTGCAAGTTTTAAAAGGTACAAAGACTGCAAGAGGGAGGCTAGATGGCATTTGGCTCTTTTTGATTAAGAAAGATTTTTTTTTAAAATCTCGACAGTGAAGTGACAAATTCACAAATTCACCCATCTAATGATGTTGCATTCCATCTTCTTATGAAACTACAAGGAGTTAAGGCTGACAGTAGATTATGTTTTAAATTTACCAGGCAACCATTTTTGTATTCCTGCATGCAAATATACAATTTTGATAATTCCCAAGTTTAATTTAAATGGATATTTCCCAATGGTGACAGAAGGAAATTATGAATTGACAAATTAACACCTTGGGCTCTTAAGCAAAGCTACAAGGTTCTCATTTATTTTAAAAAGATGGTCATGACTTTCCAGACCACATGGGGGTTGATGGTATAACATAAAATCCAAGTGTTTGGTGGTGTGATATTTCACTATTACTCCAAGAAAGAAAGATACGCTTACAAGTCAGCTAGTATAACATTTTCAGCAAGTTCAACTCCAGAACATGCATTTTCCACAGCATATTTTACAATTGTCTGAAGAATGCAATAGATAAATACACATAACTGAAATAATAACAGTTACACTAAATGCTAAGTGCTAAGTTACACTAAGTGCTCAGCTATCAAAATGGATTCCAACCAAAACGCACCTTCAGTTCATGATAATCTATTGCTTTATCTTTATCGGTATCAAATAAATTAAAAGCTTCCTTAATCTCCTGTTTCTGCTCTTCTGTCAATTCACGCCGCTTTTTCTTTTTTGGCTTGTCTATGGCAAGTTCGTTTCTGAAAGACAGGGGTAAATGTTTTTTATACAAAACATTGAATGGCTGCTCAAAACCAAAGCTTCAGCTAGATCAACAGCATTTATGTACATTCACAAAGCACAACAGTATTTTTGAAATTTCATAACTATTATGCACCACTCAATTTCTAAAGAAACAACCAATGCCCTTACACTCTACAAAATTTGTACAAATAAGATTTGTACAACCTGACTCATTGCAGTTAGCATTTTGGCACGGTTACAATAGAATATCTGAAATAACTGCTTTGAGTCAAAGGATGAAAATGTTTAAATAGTTACTTTGTCTGCTTCCTACAGAATGTATAATCCTTGGGTAAAGGTGCTAAATTG
This sequence comes from Scyliorhinus canicula, assembly GCF_902713615.1. Classification (NCBI taxonomy): domain Eukaryota; kingdom Metazoa; phylum Chordata; class Chondrichthyes; order Carcharhiniformes; family Scyliorhinidae; genus Scyliorhinus; species Scyliorhinus canicula. The sequence goes on along the minus strand of NC_052153.1, from coordinate 137,039,408 downwards.
GGGGGGGGGGGGCTAATTACAACATTGGGAGCAGGATGAGGCAAGAATTTAGATAGGAGGGTGGCTGTTCGATGGCAACTCAACATCTGACATGTGGGAGTCTTTAAAATGTCAGTTTATTAGATTTCAGGAGTGTCATGTTCCTTTGAAGATGAAGGATAAGTACAGCAAGTTTCGAGAACCTTCGATAACGAGGGATATTGTGAACCTAGTCAAAACGGAAGCATTTGGAAGGTCTAGAGGGCCAAGAACAGACGCCCTTGAAGAATTTAAAGAAAGTAGGAAGAAACTTAAGCAATGAGTTAGGAGGGCTAAAAGGGGGATGAAAACTCCTTGGAAAACAGGATGAAGGAGAATCCCAAGGCATTTGATATGTATATGAAGAGCAAGAGGGTAGCAGGGAAAGGGTTGGTCCACTCAAAGGAGGGAATTTATGCTTCGATCCAGAGAAATAAGTGAGGGATTAAATGAGTACTTTGCATCAGTATTCACCATACAGAAGGACTTGGTGGATGAGGAGTCGAGGGAAGAGTGTGTAAATATTCTAGGTCATGTCAATATCAAAAAGAAGGTGTTGGGCATCATACAAAGCATCAAGGTCAAAATGTTGCCAAGACCGGATGGGATGTACCCCACAATACTGCGGGAGACAAGGAAGGAAATTGCTGGGGCCTTGACAAAAATCATTGTATCCTCATGCTATTCCTTTGTTTAAGAAGGGACGCAGGGATAATCCAGGAAATAGGCTGGTGAGCCTTACATCAGTGGAAGGGAAATTATTGGGACAGGATTTACTCACATTTGGAAATAAATGGACTTATTAGCAATAAACAGCATGGTTTTGTGAAGGGGATGTCGAGTCTCTTGAATTTGATCAGGTTTTGAGGAAGTGACAAAGATGATTGATGAAGGAAGGGCAATAGGGCAGTAGATGTTGACTACATGGACTCCAGTCAAGCCTTTGATAAGTTCCCCCATGGCAGACTGGTACAAAAGATGAAGTCACACAGGATCAGTATAGTAAGTTTGTAGATGACACAAAGGTTGGTGGAATTGTGGATAGCGATGATGAAGACTGTCAGAGAATAGAGATTGGTTGGAGACTTGGGCAGAGAGATGGCTGATGGAGTTTAATCCGGACCAATGTGAGGTAATGCACTTTGAAAGTTCTAATACAGGTGGAAATATACATTAAAATGGCAGAACTCTTATGTCTACTGACAGGCAGAAGGATATCTCAAAAGATATTCAAGATACAACGGCATCTATACCAATTTATTTTTATTATTTCTGATGATGACAGCTTTAACTTTAACATACTTATTTTGAATAATGCTGACAAGAGGTTACATACTCTGATCTTTGGAAGCATTAAAATCAATCACTTAAATTTGGATTCCAAACAGGTTAGGTTCGGCAATCTCCGAATATTTTTCAAATTAACTCATGACATGGGCATCGCTAATTAGGCGAGAATTTATTGGCCACCTCCAATTTAGTATCAGTCTTGAGTTGCTGCAGTCCATAATGGGTGGCACTGTGGCACAATTGTTAGCACTGCTACCTCACAGCATCAGGGACCCGGGTTCGATACTGACCTTGGGTGCTGTGTGGAGTTTCCACGTTCTCCCCATGTCAGCGTGGGTTTCTTCCAAGGGCTCCAGTGTCCTCTCATAGTCCAAATATGTGCAGATTAGGTGGATTGGCCATGACCAACATGTGGGATTATGCAGAGAGGTCTTAGGCAGGGTGCTCTTTCAGAGGGTCAGAGCAGACACAATGGGCTGAATGGCCTCTTTCTGAACTGTAGGGGTCCTATGATAATTATTAATAATTCAGAGCTCCCAGGGACATCCAACATTCAGGGCCAAATAATGGAGTGAATTAGTGCACCAAAGAAAATTACTGAGGCTTGAACTATGTGGCTATTTTAAACCCATCTGGTTCACATGATGCAACAACCCAAACAGCCACCTCAAAAGTCACTGTGCATGATTTCTGAGAGTCAGCATCACAACTGACAAATATCAAACCTTAGCAAGGATCTCGATTAAAGAATTAAAACTTCAAAATATTGGTCATAGATGACCAAAACATCAAGGTGCATAGGACCACCATCACCTCCCATGACCAAGACACCCATCATCCTGTGTTCTCCTTCCTTCAGTGTAGGAGTGCATTCACCAAATAGACTGTAGCTGTTCAAGGGCACCCACCTCCACTTTCCAAAGAGGAACTAGGGATGGGCAAAAGTCACTTTTGCCAGCAATGTTCATATGCGAAGCATGAAGTGGCAATCCAGCTGCTTTCATGAGCTATTTATCATGCAGATTTGTTGAATTCAATTTTACAACTTGTCATGATAGGATATGAATATTTAATCCCTGGGTTAGTTGTGCAGCACGATTTCCAATATACAACCAAGCACTGTTGAGTTTGTCCAGCAGTGACCTACATGCAATGCCAAACACTATGGTCGAATCCAAAAATCCTCAGGGCAATTTGGTATTAGCAATACTGTACTGCATTGTTAGTGCTCTCCCACTCTCTAATCCCAAGAAAATAAATTAATTCTGACATACACTTAAAGCATTCTAACATTTAATTAGACATGCTAAAACAGGGGGAGTAACAGTGGTGCGGTGGTTAGCACTGCTGTCTCACAGCACCAAGTACCCGGGTTCAATCCCAGCCCCGGATCACTGTCCATGTGGAGTTTGCACATTCTCCCAGTGTCTGCGCAGGTCTCACCCCCATAACCCAAATGAGTGCAGGGCAGGTGGATTGGCCACGCTAAATTGCCCCTTAATTGAGGGGGAAAAAATTGGATACTTTAAATTTATTTTTTAAAAGACATACCAATACACAAGCACCACACAAGAATTATGTCTGGAACACTCTTAAGAGGTTTATGGCAATTACAAATGGCATGCCTATTTTTGCTTAACTGGGCTAACAGTAAATGAAGAGCAACAAGTTTTTACCCCTCAACCCCACAGTTCAAAACGCAAGCAACACCGTCACATAACTCAAAAGGCAAAACTTTGCATCCTTGTGCATCCATTTCTACCATGGCATTACTTTTCCTGAACAGAACTGAAAATAGCATTCGAGTAGAAGCTACTTCTTTCTACAGTACATTTGTACTACATACATTGACATGATGATTCGATCTCTGACCCTCCCAGACAGCAAGATGCTACTGCAGGTGCAGGCAAATGTAGTTTATCTTTAAACCTCTCATTTGTAAATCTATGTGGAATATTTAAACAGTTCACCTTTTTTTTTTAAGAATCGCAAATCACACTCAGCATGTACTGCCATGTCTTTCACCTTCATCTGCATAAATGAACTGAAACACTGCAAAAAAGTGTGCAAATGATCTAGACCTTTACCTGTCAGTTGCTGATATCATGAGAGAGCAAAGAGCACTCACTCCATTCATCAAATTGGATAATTAGTGGCTTTAATACTAACTCCAATCATATGGTTCATAGAAGACTCTAAAATAGTAATTATTTTACAGCTCTTAAGCAGACTTCAGACTATTAATTGCACACTACGTATAACGAGAATTATATTCCATGAAACGCAAGCAACACCGTCACATAACTCAAAAGGCAAAACTCAAAAGGCTTCCACAAATTAATTTCCTAAATTTAATAGAGGATCATTATCGGCGACTATGAGACGTTAGTGCATGCTTCGATTAGCTTTTTCATCCTTTAGCTGTTGTCTTATTACACTACACTACACTGTGCACTAGGCTACTGGTTTGTTAAATTCATTCACAACTGCCAAGGCCAGCATTTATTGAACAGAAGGTGGTGGTAAACCCCCTTCTTGAAATGCTGTGGTTCATGTAATGGAGGTACCCCCATGGTACTATTAGATAGCAAGTTCCAGGATTTTGACCCAGCAATAATGAAGGAACAGCAATATACTTTTAAGTCAGTGTGCTATTCTACTTGAAAGGTGTAGTGATCCCATGCCCTTATTCTTCTGGAACCCTTTGGTCCTCCATTCAACATGACACTACTGCAGCTCAGATTTTCTCAACCATACTCTCACCTCAACCGTATAAGCCAGAGCCCTCTTAAAACCATTCTTCTCTGTTACCTTGGCCATTCCAACTGTCCAAGGGATGAACATTTGAAAGTATTTAGCAGACAACTGGTCTAGCCATTCACTGCCAGATTTGACGGAATCAGATCCTGCTCACATCTGCAAAAATTGCTCACTTTTCCAAGATTATCCTGCAATTAAGGCTGGCCTCTTTCATTACTGCAAACCCTCTCCATTCTTAACTCCACTGACAAATACAAAGAGCTCATGAACGTCTTCATCACCATGATAGAGACCCTTCAACAATCTGCCTGTCACTTCCCTCCCTTTCCCAAGCCCATCAGGTCAAACGTCTAAGGCTCCCGTGCTCTCCATTTCCTGGTATCTCTCATATTGTCGATCATACCTACCTCCTGTCTGACTCTAGTCCTAAATACTGACTACTCAACTTCCCTTCCTGGCTCCCCATTAGCCACACTGTTAATATTTCTCTCTACTCTGGCTAATATTTCTCTCTCCTTCCAATTTATCATTATTCCTTTCCTTAAAAACCATTGACACAGGACAGCTCGGTGGCGCAATGGTTAGCACTGCTGCCTCACGGCACCGAGGTCCCAGGTTCGATCCGGCTCTGCGTCACTGCCCGTGTGGAGTTTGCACATTCTCCCGGTGTCTGCGTGGGTCTCAGCCCTACAACCCAAAGATGTGCAGGGTAGGTGAATTGGCCATGCTAAATTGCCCCTTTAATGGAAAAAATAAATTGGGTACTCTAAATTTTAACAAAACACTGAAGCTTTCATCCTTTCAAACTACTGCCACACCCCTAACCTCCCTTTCCAAAGTCGTGGAACATGTTGTGCATCCTAAATTTATGACCATCTTTTCCAAAACTCCATTTTTATTTTCTCCAAAAGGCATGTTTCCATCCTTGCCACTATAATTCCTGCCCTGCCCGAGGACCCCCTATGTATCCGGTCAGCCAAGCTCGGGTAGTGGAGCAACGGCACTGGTCACCGCCCTACCCGATGATTCCACCCATTCTTGCCCTGCCGCAGCTCATGTGCACCCCATGTTCCCATCACTGATTTGGAAAAGTTTTTAAAACTTGTTACTGTCTCTGGCAGGTCTTTTTTTCCCCTGATCTGTTCATTTTTGCATGTGGTTTAAAGAATACTCTTTACTTTCAGCGACTCTTTAGTCGCTAACCGACCTGCTATTTACATGTTTGACACACTTGGTGTAACAAAGTTTGTTGCTATGCACAAACTACCACTACCTCAACATTGGACAGAGAAATTGCCTGCCCACTCAACACATCGACCACAAACTGTGAGATTCTTGCACTTTAACAGAATGATTTTTTTGGATGTCTTAACTCCAAAATGGTCATTTCAAGAAAAAAAAAGAGGGAGTCACACATGGTGATGATCCTAATGGGTAATTGAAGTTAAGGAGAGAAAGACAGACAAACGAGATGTTAAACAAAGATATTAATAACAGATATTATGCTTGCAACCCCAGGAATATACAAAGATACAAGGAACAAAAAGACAAGATGAAGACAGAACTGATTATCTCCGTTATGATCATCATTGGATCACTACAGTTGTGCGTGTCGACGGCCCCTGTAACCCACACCACACTGGCCCAAAACATGACCATACAATGTGAGACCTCTAGCCCAGACACCACACCTCACATGAAAATAAACACTCATGCCCCCACATGGTGTGAAAACATCGTAAAATGGTATTCCCTCCCATACACGGTAGAAGCCGTATTGGTAATTGCAATACTCTGCAGTGTCGTTAAGACACTTCGACGTCTAAAATGGCGAATGAGAGTCTCTGCTCCCCAATATATACACTCAGAGCCCCTTTTCTTGGAATTAAACAGACCCCACAAACATTCTGAATCCCTTTCCCTGATGAATAAAGTTTGCGTTTTCTGAAAATGTAATGAGTTAAGTAGAAATGTGATGCTGCTGTTGTTTAAAATGTTTGTATTGTAATACAAGTTCTTTTTATTATTTGCCAGCAGCATAAGTGTAGTTTAGGCAAGGACAGTTAGAGGTTCCACTTGTGTAAAGAAGTCAAATTAATGATGAAATGTTATAGTGCCCCCTTAGAATTTATAAATGTGTGATATATTGGAAATAAAAACTTAGGTGGATACTCCAACATAAAGGACAGAGTAGTATAGAACCTGTCCTTGAACCAAGGGCACCCGGAACATCAAACAGACGACGGATCAGTATTGTGATCCACCACACTTCGCGTTTGGGATCAAGAGGATGGACTGTGGCCATCTGGGATGGGATGGCCACTTACAAAGGAAACATGGACACTTGCAAAGACTCATGGGAAATATGGCCAATACAGAATTCAGGCAAACCCAGAGCTTAAATGTATATTTGCTAACAGAGAACCAGACAGTATCGAAACCCCCAGCCGATTTGCATTCAAATGGCCCATTTCCCCAGGAAAAAAGACTGGTACTCAGGTATCAGATATAATTCCAGACACATCGATGCCACTCCCTTCACCCAGGAAGCCCAAACAGCCAAGGTCAATGACCGCTCAGGACACGCCCAGCCATCAAGGCAACCGCTCTTGTACTGGCTCTAATTGAAGCCTGCTGAACTATTGGGTCCAAAGCTAAGGACCGCCCAAAAGAGCGCGAAATCCCTAAAGGATAAAGAGAGACACTGCCATGTGTCATGTGAGAATGCCTTTAAGAATTGGATGTTTAAGAAATGTACCTTTAAGAAATGAATCTGATCATATTACTTAAGTGATGTCACGTGGGGGGGGGGGGGAGGAGCTGAGCTCACTTCTGTATTTTGTGAGTTTTAGTTTTGAAGAAAGCTTGAGCTGCATTGATGGTGATCTCTGCCATGAAGGACCATCTCTTAATCCTTTGGTGAAATCTGAATTGTAAAAGGTCTCAGTATTGAATATAAATCTAATGTGCTTCTGTTTGAAGGATTTGTTAAGTCTTTTGGATGTGTAAAGAAACAGTTTGCAGGATTGGGTCGTGTTGTATTATTTTCAGGATTACCTTTGAAGTAAGGTGTGTTAAAAGATCCAATGTTTATTTAAAAGGTTAATTTGAGTTCATGGAATAAACATTGTTTTGTTTTAAAAACCACGTGTCCATAATTGTAATACTACACCTGGGGAACAAGCCGTGTGCTTCAAAAGCAACAATCCATTAATGGTGGGGGTTGGTTGAACTCCATGATGCATTTTGGGGTTCTGAAAACACCTCTCCCATAACACATGTGTTCGATCTCTTTTGGCCCTGGCACACCCGCACTCTGCGGCCAGGCCTATACCTGAAGCCAACTGCAGCACCACGACCAGAAGCAAGTTCAAGATCAACAATCGCTACCAGACGAATGAGCCCAGCAGAACCAGTTACTTCTCCAGACCCAGTCGCTCCAGATCCGAACAAAGGCCTTGTTCCTCTGCCAAAGCCAGGTGCCTGAAGTTAAGTACAGGTTGTTGCAGTGTTAGGTATAATTTAGCTTGTAGTGTTTTATGTTGCGTGTGAGTTAATCTTGTGTAAATAAACTATTATTGAACTTGAACTAACTGACTGGTTGTTGGGTCTTTGATTGATATCCGGTTGAACCTTGTGGTATCATTCGATACCTGGCGACTCTGAAAGCAATATCCTCATTAATAACGGTCAGACTAATATCTGACTAAAGTAGATACCCCGAACTTGGAAACATTGGTGACGTTGGTGGGATAATATTCCACACATTAAAAGAGCAACATTATTGGCATCTCCGGTGCAAATTGGCAACACTACCTACCTCACTTGCAGTCACACCTTGCTGTCCAAGACTGAACGAGACTACTAGCAACCTTGATGTCACATTTGACCAAGAAAAGATCTTTCAACTGCATATCCATACAGACACAAAGACTGGTTACTTCCATCTGTCTCAGTCTCTTCCACTGCAGAAACCTCAAGATATAGGTGCAGAATTAGGCTATTTGGCCCATTGATTCTACTCCACCATGCAAACATGGCTGCTCTCATCCTGGCCTCAACTCCACTGTCCTATCCATTGTCCATAACCCTTCACCAATTAAAAATCTTTCCAACTCCTCCTTGAATTTCCTCAATGCCCCAGCATCCACTACATTCTGGGGTAGCAAATTCCACAGATTCACAACCCTTTAGAAGCACTTTCTCCTCAACTGTGTTTTATCTCTTATCTTAAGAGTACGCCCTCTCATTCTAGAATGCCCAACAAAAGGAAAAATCTGTCCACGTCTACTTTATCCATATCTTGGACACCTCAATTTGATCACACCTCATTCTTCTAAACTCTAGAGAGTATAGGCCTAAACTGTTCAATCTCTCTTCATACATCCATGTCTGCACACTCCAGCGTTCCATATACTCCTGGCTGGTCTCCCACAATCGACCCTCCATAAACTTGGGTGTCATTCAAAACTCTGCTGTCCATGTCACAAGCGCACACCAAATGGCACTTATCCATCACCCATTTCACTGGCTCCCAGCTTGATAATGCCTCAATTTTAAAATTCTCAGCCTTGTTTCAAAGTTCCTCCATCAATTATCCTCTCTGTGTAATCTCCTCCAACACCGACATCTACAAAGATATCTGCACTCATCTAATTCTGACTTTGAGAAGTCCCATCACTTCAATATTGGGCCAGCCCTCAGTCTCTGGGATTCTCTCTCTAATCGCCATTTAAATCTACCTCTTTGTAAACTCCTGGTCCTCATATGACTCAGTATCTAAATTTTGTTTTATAAGTTGAAGAACCTTGGAGCATTTCATCATGATAAAGGTGCTATAAAGATTCAGGTCATTGTTGATGCGCCGCCACTGTGCAGAAAACAGAACAGCCAATTTGCGCACAGTCAGCTCCCACAGCAACCCCCTTACTTTTAGCAAGTTAAAGGTCGAATTGTTAGTGTCCAAAAAACCACCATCGGCGCCGTTAGTTCACCACGGGGTGAGGTGCAAGTTCCAATTCAACTGAGAGAGGCCGCAGCGCCGCATTTGGCAAAAATCTGGCAACATAACCAGGATCACCAAAGCAAACCGGAGGGGGAGAATCAGGGAGGAAAAGCCGGGCCTTTATTTCCTGCTCCATTGCCAATAACATCAAACAACACAGATCGACCTACCTGAGCAACAGACTCATAGTCGCAGCTGCTTCCAGCACATCAACCGGGCAATCCCTAGCCCCACCTCCAAACTACGTCGGCGCCCATTGGGCGGTTCCGGCCACCTGCTGCTTATGGCAGAGCGTCGGATCGATACACCCTTTTCCTATTGGCTGGTTGCGCTGTCAATCAAAACTGTATGCCGAACCGTCAGTAAAATGCTCGAGCGGTGGCGGTTAAAACCCCGGCAGCCGGAGGCGGGGCCGGCTCGCCATCCAACCACGTGGGCAAGCGGACGGGGTGATCCCCTCCCCGTCTGCTGACTGCCAGGATAATTGTTGCTGGCGCTTCCCTGGAAACACTCCAGACTGATATAATATAGACTCCTGCATACACAAGTCACAAACAAGGTGTCAAATACATTGCGAAAAGTGAACGTTAAAAAAACGGAGTTGCTATAATTATCATTCATCTTAAAGTGCGTGTCACTGTTTCACCAACTGCAGCATTGAGAAGGTGGGTAGAAACATTAGTTTTCGGTTTGTTTACCTTCTTGGAGGGGTGAAAACCCAGGACACAGAGAAAGAAACACCCAATATCTACCTCAACAGTGGCACCAACTGGGATGGCACAGTGGTTAGCACTGTTGTCTCACAGCGCCCGGGCTCAATTCCAGTCTTGGATGACCGTGTGGAGTTTGCATATTCTTTCCCTGTTTATGTGGGTTTCCTCATGAGGGATCTGGTTTCCTCCCACAGTTCAAAAATGTGCAAGTTAGGTGGATTGGCCATGCTAAATTGCCCTTTGTATCCAAAAAGGTTAGGTGGGGTTAAGGAGATAGGTGAAGGAGTGGGCTTAAGTAGGGTGCTCTTTCCATGGTTGTACAGACTCTCTGCACTGTAAATTCTATGATCATGGAGTCTGCTGACTACTCCTCTGGAACTTGCATCTCGCACTGACCATTCACATGTATGTCTTATTACCCTTTTAATCTTCTGAAGGTGGCCGGATGTGTTTCCCCTTATATGGGAATCACAGGTCACATTACCGTGGTCTAGAAGCCACAAGTTGTGTCTGTACCACCACCTGCTGGTTGGAGGTCACATACCTCCCAACTATGATATGGCCCAAAGGCATATCACCTCATGGTCCAGGTCAAAGGTGATGTAGTCAGATGCTTGGGCAAACAGGACATCCATCACCTCAAGGGTGCACCTGTGAGCTGACGATTGTGAGATGCCATGCCGGTCCCTGCTCAAGCCCTGGAATGACCCGGTGGCATAGAAATTAAGGACTGCAGTGACCTTCACGGCCACTGGGAGTGGGTGTCCTCCTCCGCCACGGGGTGCCATCTCCCTGCAGAGCCACAGTCTTCTACAGCACATGCTGTCCATCAGCTCACCGTACGACCATCGGCTCCTGTACAGACGAGCATGTCGTTGGTCTCCTTTTCTGGCCCCCTCCTCAACCTGATGGGCGGCCAGGTCCAGAGGGTTTGCGGCAGCCCCCCTGCATGTTTAGTGCTGCCTCCAGCCTGCATTGGCCTTGATGCCTTCGGTGATGTCTGCCAACTTTGGCTACAACAAGCAGAGTAACTCCAATCTCCCCAAGATAAACACCAATATTCATCTTTGTATCTGAAGGATTTGAAGGAGAGACTGATAATCAGTTAGGTCTTCCCTCACGGGACCTTCAAATCCCCCAAGCCTCATCCACTCTTACCATGACTGTCTCGCCTTCTCTCAGAGTGCCATCAGCAAGCCAGTTGTGCTGGCAACATTCACTCTGCACACTCGATCCTGCCCAGATCAAGAGTCCCTAGACTCAAGCTTTATGCCAGGAACATCAGGGAGGTCGTACTCCATTGTCGACCACTCATGCAATAGTTATCTTTTGGCCCTAAGAGGGTCCTCCGTGGTGAACCCCTGCTCTTAACTGTTTGGGGCCAGTTTAGCTCAGTTGGCTAAATAGCTGGTTCATGACGCAGAGCAAAGTCAGCAGCGCAGGTTATTCATGAAGGCCTTCTCAACCTTTCCCTGGTGATCCTCCGGTTCAATCACTACCAGTCAGCTCTCCCCCTCAAAGGTGAAGCAGCCAATTGTCATCTGGAACTATAGCGACTTCATCTTACCTTACTGTTTGATTGTTGGCAGCTGCCTCTATGGAGAGTATAGACATGCTGTTCAAGCATCAAAGGTTGCAGGACATCAGTCCACAAATCATCCTCTTAGACAGGCCACCCATTCCTTGGAGGAGGCACTTGAAAGTTCAGGGACTGTGAAGTATTTTTGCAACTAACAAGGCTGATCCCTTCTTTGAGATAACATCCATCAAGCTAGAGGCTGCTCAGTCAATAGGGTGTGAAATGGAATGTCAACACCAAAGTACAAAGGTAAAAAGGAAGGCAGACTGCAACATTGAAAACACAGAGCCTATTGGAATCTCAAGGGGTGTAAAATGTACTTTCATAATATAAGTTGTAGCAAGGCTCTGTCGTGTGAGAGTTTGGTAGGACAGACAGGCTGCAACTGTGGTTGGCCCTGCTATGGGTCTCCACAATATTTAAAGATAGCTTGGATGTCTTACAAACGCTAAACCCCAGCCCAGCCCAGGAGCTTTCCCCCTCCAGCCCCCCAATCAGCTCCGGTGCCCTTAGGCTGCATGCCAGTAAATGGAATGGACTACTCTCCTCCTCACTTCCCCACAGTATCCATTGCGCCTTGTTTGTGTAGAGGAGTACTAAACGATGTCCGCCTAACGTCTTATTGGGGGAGGGGGGGTGATTTAGATTTAGATTTATTGTCACTTGTACCAAGGTACAGTGAAAAGCATTGTTCTGCATACAGTTCAGGCAGATTGTTCCATACATGAAAAACATAGAACACAATGTAAATACATAGACATAGACATTGGGTGAAGCATACAAGGTGTAGTACTACTGAGTGGAGAAGATGCGTGGTGAAATCAGTTCACTCCATTCAGGGGTCTGGTAGCAGCGGCAAAGAAGCTATTTTAGAATCTCAGACTTTTGTATCTCTAGCCCGATGGAAATGAGAATAACCCGGATGGTTTGCTTATGCTGGCCCTTTACTCAAAGCAGCGGGAGGTGTAGACAGAGTCAATGGGTGAGAGGCGGGTTTGTGTGATGGACTGCACTGTGTGCATAACTCTGTAGTTTCTTACAGTCTTGAACCGAGCAGCTGCATATTCAGGCTGTGATGCAGCCAGATAGGATGCTTTCTATGGTGCATCTGTAAAAATTGGTAAGAGTCATTGTGGGCATGCCGAATTTCCTTAGTTTCCTGAGGAAGTATAGGCGCCGTGTGCTTTCTTGGTCGTAGTGTTGATGTGGGTGGACTAGGACAGATTGTTGGTGATGTGTACATCTAGAAATTGAAACTGTCAACCGTCTCCACCTCGGCACCATTGATGCAGACAGGGGTGTGTACGATACTTTGCTTCCTGAAGTCAATGACCAACTCCATAGTTTGAGGAAGAGGTTGTTGTTGTTACACCATGCCACTAGTTTCTCTATCTCCCTCGTGTATTCTGACTCATTGTTGTTCAAGATCCGACCCACTACAGTCCTGTCATCAGCAAATGTGTAGATGGAGTTGGAGTAAAATGTTGCCACACAGTCGTGTGTGTATAGGGAGTATGATAGGGGACTAAATATACAGCCTTGCGGGTTCCCAGTACTGAGGACTATCATGGACAAGGGGTTGTTGTGTATTCTTACTGATTGTGGTCTATTGGTCAGAAAGTCAAGTTGTATAGGGAGGAGCCAAATCCTAGATTTTGGAATTTTGATATGAGCTTGGCTAGGATTATTGTGTTTAAGGCCAAACTGTAGTCAATGCATAGGAGTCAAACATACAAGTCCTTGTTGTCAAGATGCTCCAGGGATGAATGTAGGGCCAGGGAGATAGCGTGTGGTGTGGACCGATTGTGGCAGTATGCGAATTGCAGTGGATCAAGGCATTCTGAGAGTATGGAGTTGATGTGTCTCATGACTAATTTCTCGAAGTACTTCATAATGATAGATGTCAAAGCCACCTGATGGTAGTCGTTGATGCACGTTGCTTGGTTCTTCTTTGGCACCAGTAGGTGGTCTTCATGAAGCAGGTGGGAACCTCAGAATGGAGTAGGAAAAGGTTGAAGATTACCACAAACACACCAGCCAGTTGGTTTGCGCAGGATCTGAGTGCATGACCAAGGACTCCGCTGGACCCGTTGCTTTCTGAGGATTCACTTTCAAGAAGGCCAATCTGATTTCAGAGGCTATGACAGTAGGTATTGGTGCGTCTTGAGGCTGCTGGGGCAGTTGACAACCATTCGTTGGGTTCCTGCTTGAAATGAGCATAGACTGCATTGAGTTCATCAGGGAGGGGTGCACTGTTGTCGGAGATTCTTCTTGGCTTTGCATTGTAGCCCATAATGCTGTTTAAGTCTTGCCACAACTGACAAGAGTCAGTGTTGTTCGTCGCTGGCTCTAGCTTAGTCTGGTATTGTCTCTTGGCATCCCTGATGGCTTTGTGGAGGTCACACCTAGATTTCTTGTATAGAAACATAGAAAATATGTGCAGGAATAGGCCATTTGGCCCTTCGAGCCTGCACCAAAAATTAATATGATCATTCCTGATCATGCAAATTCAGTATCCCACTCCCGCTTTCCCTCCATACCCCTTGATCCTTTTAGCCGCAAGGGCATTATCCAGCTCCCTCTTGGATATATCCAATGAGCAACAACTCGCTGAGAGAAGATCAAGGATCTTAGGGCAGGAAAGGTGCCAAACCTCACACTGCCTCCACAATTGTTGTCCTTCCCTCCCCTTCACTAAATCAATTTCTTCAAACTCCTTCCAGAAGAAGAGTGCAGAACTCTAGAGAGAAGCTGAAAACTGTGAGCTGTCCCTCAAGTGACATGCACTTTAATGGCCACTGGCCATGCGTGCCTACCTACCTAAACCACTGGGGAAGGACGTCTTGATCCAGGATGTTGCAGATGTCAGCAGAAACCTGACATGAAAACCTGAGTCTCCTGATTAAGCACAGAATTTGAAAGAACTGACTCTGACATAGACCCTGTTTTTGGAATCTTGCCTCCTCCCAGCAGGATTGTTACGTCCATCACCTCTGCCCTGTTGAGCATCATGTGGCTGGGTTTGCTTATGCTGCTGCTACTATGGGTATTGCTGCTCCCCCTATTCCTCACCAGAGGTTCAAGGTGGAGCTGTATAAACTGCTCCCTTCCTGTGGTGAAGACTGACAGCAGGGAAGTTATCAAGGTGACTAAAGACAGGTAAACGGACTTCAAGAAGTTGGAAATTATCTATCGAGCAGTGAAAACACACTTTCAGAAGTGCCATGAGCACCTCCCATTCACATGGGCAGGGCTGCAGCTTTTCAGTCTTCAGACTGGCTGAAAGAAGTAGAATGTCTGTCTTATCATTGGGATGTACCAGTCTAATTAATTTTGGGGAAAACCCTTAAGGCATGATCTCACTTTCAAAGACTATTTAAAAAAATTTACTAACTGTGGAAAGCAAGCCCACATGTTTTGAACCTGAATGGCTCCTATCGTTCTTCATTTGTATCTCGCCCTCGAACCCAAGTTGTTGACATCTAAATTTAAGCCAGAATCAGGAAAAGAAACATAACTAATCCCCAAAAAGGACTTGGGGACAAACAGGTGTCTTGGAAGTGCTGCATTACTTGCAGAATGAATAGAATATTTACAACTGATCAGCTTACAAGGGAGCTAAACCTCATTCAGATATCCTGTACAGAATACAGGAAACAGGATAAGAATGGAAGAGACATTTGTATGGGAATGGAGAGTTAATTTAATATATAGTCTTCCTAAAGACTGGCAGTGTGAATAGTACAATCTTCTGGAGATATGTAGGTGACTCTGTTGTAGGCGTGTTTGGGACACATATAGCATGCCCATAATGACCATTATCACAATCATGGTATACAATCATATATTCCATCTAAACAGTTAGGTTGTCAATCAGATACAGGCAAAATCCAGAGCCACATAATTCAGCTCAACTGTTTGGATTAGCACCCGTGAATAACAAACTATTGATCTATTTGCCCAAGTTTAACCAGTCTTTGTCACTCTCGGTAACAGTTTTAGTTTTGGAGAAAATAACGATTCTCAGAATAAAAGGATCGCTGTCTTTATTCATCAAATTAGTTGGTATTCTTCTGCGGCACCCGAGATCAAACTGGCAGCATTCAACAGCAGGATTGCCCAGGAAGCATGGTTTGTAAGGCCAATAAGTGATTAACCAGAATCACCTCTTGCTATATAGTGTAGCATCTGGACTACCTCAGTGTGGATCATCCACTGGTCAGGGTGGATTATAGGAAAAGTGATTGTTATTTTTCCACTCCAGCTACATGTGATACCAGGAATCTCACTTCTTGGTTCAGAAATTAATGGGAAGCAATAGATGCAATCTTACCAGTCTTGCCAGTGGGAGGTCAATACCACGTTTGGCCCCTGTTTGATTCAGGAATGCATTTTGCCCTAGCTGTTATTTTTCCACTCCAGCTACATGGGATACCAGGAATCTCACTTCTTGGTTCAGAAATCAAA
Organism: Scyliorhinus canicula; assembly: GCF_902713615.1. NCBI lineage: Eukaryota > Metazoa > Chordata > Chondrichthyes > Carcharhiniformes > Scyliorhinidae > Scyliorhinus > Scyliorhinus canicula. Next base: position 137,023,576 of record NC_052153.1, on the reverse strand, counting down.
GAGAAGCAATAGATGCAATCTTACCCAAGTCCTGCCAGTGGGGAGATCATACCAGGTTGGAAGCCTGTTTGATTCAGAAATGCATTTGCCCTGGCAGTTTAACTCAGCCATTGCATTGGCTGGCAAATGCTGAAGCAGATGCCAATGAGAGAGGGCGGGCAGGATGACGTGCTGAATCTGTCAAATGAAGGATTTCTCAGAGACTCAGGCTTGCATGCTAGGTCATAGCTGACATCTGCAGCATCTGGACATGTTTTAGTATGGCTGAACTGGACATTGATTCCTGAAGTTTCAACAAGCACAAGAATGGAAAGGAAAACTGTGAGGCTACTCCCTGGGTATTGTGTACTAAGCTGAAGGTCTGACTGTTGGTTTTGAGGGATTGGAATGAGGTGATATTTGCCAACCACAAGAGCAAGAGGACAGCCTATCAAAGCAACCAGGAGTTGATGAAGGTGGCCCAGGAATTGAGCAGCATGGGTATAGTCCCTCAGACCTGGAGACAGTGCCTGAAGGGGTTCAAGTACTTCAGGAGGGCGGGATCAGTTTTTAACAAATCTGCACATTAGAGCGAGGCAGTAAGCCTTATTCTAATGTGCAGATTCCCAATGTACCTGAGGCTTTGGCATTCGATCCAAATGTGATTGGGGACCTCGGGTGTGGGCTGTTTGGTACTAGTCCCCACAAATCGGGACCAGATGGAACGGCACTTATGGCAGTCTCCAATAGGTTTGGACCCCCCCCCCCCCCCCCCCCCCCCCGTTGCATGCCCTTTGGGCAGGGTGGTGCCCTGGCACTGCTGGTGCCACATGGACATACTGGCAGTGCCACCTGGATGCAAGCCTGGCGCTGCTCAGTTGGCACTGCCAGGGTGCCAGTGCCAAGCTGGTATTTTTTTGCACTTGCGTGATTGGGCCAGGGTTGTGTGCCGGGGGCTGGGGACAGGGATTTTTTTCTGTGGGCCTCGCGATCATTTAAAAATGGTGTCCCGATCTTTTGCTACAACGGGAAGTTCCAGCGAGCAGAGCTCCCCATCCCAAAAAATCAGGGTTATGTGCAGCCTCAGCCCCGCGTTCCCAGTCGCTTTGAATAGCCACGCATTTCTCAGGCTGTGAGTGCCGAGAAACATTCCTAAGCACGCTCGCTCAGGAATCTTGTTCTCTTTTGGGAAGTTCGCGCCAGTAGAGTTTGAAAGAGATGACACTGAATGTCGACCCTGTTTTTGGGGTCTCTCCTCCTCCCAGCAGGATCTTTATGTCAATCACTTCTGTTCTGTGGAGAAGGCAGCTGGTGTTGCTGCTGTTAGGTTTGCTCCTGCTGCTGCTATTGGTGCTGCTGGTCACCTTGTTCCTCAATAGACGTTCAAAGTAGAGCTGCATAAGCCACCTATCTGCTGTGATGAAGGCTGACAGCAGGAAAGTGCAGATCAAGGTGACTGAAATTCCAAACAGGTAAACTGATTTCCAAATATTTGGAAATCACCTGTCAAGCAGTGAAACTGAAGAGCTCCAGCTAATCCCTGCAAGGCTGTTATTCACAGCATTTCATCTGGGTTTTGCTGTTTGATGACTTCCTAGCTGACAGTTTCACTGAACAGGTATTTTCCCCACTATTCTCTCACAGTGTTGTTCCTACAAATTCCACTCTGAAGGTGAAAATCTAAAGGAGAGTCTCTCTGGTTGTTGCCTCTATGTTTAACCGTGAAATGGGCTGCTTAATGACCCACTTTCACCCATCTCTGCCATCCTGGTCTCCACCATTAGGTGAGGCCCTGGTACCAATATGTACTGATGCTTCCCAGAATCAAGACAAAGACTCCTGCTTTAGCATCAACTGAGTTTGAGATGGCCATGCATGATCTGTGCAGAATGAGTTCCCCCAAGCATCGCCTGCTGCTGTTCTTCATAAGGGAGAACCACTGCCTCTCTTGTGACACTAACCCAGCCCCAGAACATTGGTATTAGCACATCCTGAGGTCTTGACCCTGCTCAGTGTACTAATGTGTCTCTCACCTTGAGATGTCCCCATTCATTCACAGGGTGGACACCCAATTGTTATCGGTCAGACATGACTATATGGTGGAGTCCAAACATGTGCCATTGCAGGTAGCACTAAGCAATGCCAAACTGAGCCTGAAGCGGGAGCAGATTAGGTCATTGATGCTGAGGCTAGATATGAAACAGCCAGCTTGGGTGGGGAGATTTACAATTAACAATAGAAATGAATATCAGAGAGACTTCCGTTGGCGGCAATGATCGAGTGAGCCACACATTCGGCGGGCTCTCACTCCGGCGGGGCTTTAGGAACTGATTCCCCGCGATAGCGGGACTGCGGAGCGGCGAAAAGGCGGCCGCAGTAGTGTGGAGGAGCAGGCAGTAGTTTATGGAACCGCGGGAGGCCAGGAAACAAAGGAAGTGGCAGAGAAAGGGACAGAGGCAAGGAGCAGGGGAAGCTGACCTGAAACCCAAGATGGCGGACCTGCGGACCTCGGACTCAGCAATCCAGCAGGCGCTGGAAAACATGCTACAGGTGATGAAAAGCAGTTTTGAGTCGCTGAAGCGGGACAACTTGGACCCACTTCAGAAGGCAGTGGATCAGCTGAATCAGAGGCTGGATGCTCAGGATGTAAAAGTTAAGGAGCTGGGAGAGGCGGTGGAGGAGCAGGCATTAGAAGTCGACGGGCTGAAGGAGAGGCAAAGAAGGCTGCTGGACAGAGTGGAGGAGTTGGAAAATGGAGTCCGCAGGAATAATCTGAGGATCATCGGCCTCCCCGGAGGGGGCTGAGGCCACAGCGTTTGTGGCAGACCTGTCGATGCAGCTGATGGGGGCTGAAGCCTTTCCGCGACCGCCGGAGCTGGAGGGGGCATACAGAGTGCAGGCGAGGCAGGGGCGGCCGGGGGGACCACCCCGTCCGATGGTGATCAGGTTCCACAGGTTCGTGGACAAGGAGCGGGTGCTGCGATGGGCGAAGAGCACCAGGCGCAGCACGTGGTACAACAGTGTTTTTCGCATATAGGACCTAAGCCAGGAGGTGGCTCGGCGGCGAGCAGCCTTTAAACAAGTCAAGGGGGTACTGTTCAAGAAGCATGTGAAGTTTGGTCTGCTGTTCTCGGCCCATCTTTGGGTCACGCATCAGGGTCAACACCACTACTGCTCCGAGCCTGAAGAAGCGATGGACTTTGCGAGGGATCAGGGGCTGGTCCCGAAAAGAGGTCCCATGGGCGCGAATTAGGGCCCGAGAACTAACGTTTGAAGGGACGCTGAATGTGCCTGGACTGCTGTTCAACAGTTTACTGTGTTAAAGATGCCATGCGGGACATTTGGGACTCTTCCCTTTGTTTTTGGTTGCTGTTTTTTTTTCCCCTTTCCGTGTGGACCATTGTTGCCTGGGGGTGTGTTTGGGCGGAGAGGAGTTCTCCCCCCCTCCCCCCCTCTCGTACGGTCTTTTTTTTTCAGTTTTTCCTTGTCGCTTTTGCGTTATTTTTCGTTTCTGGGTCTTTCTGTTGTGTTGGGTACTTTTTGTGGGGCTCGCTGAGTGCACTGGAGCTGGTATTGTAACTAAGGGGTGGCCGGTCAGCGAGGGGGGTTAAAGACGTGGGTTGGGGGTTTTTGTTTTATTGGTGTTTATGCCTTCCTGTGCCAGTGGGTTTGCTCCAGCGGGTTGGAGAGGGGAACGGGACGCCGGGGAGTGGGAATGAGGACGGGGAAACAATGGGAATGAGACAGGGGGGTGCCGGAGTGATGAGTCACCGGGCTAGCAGATTGGCTAGTCAAGGGAGTCAGGTGGGGGGGGGGGGGGGGGGGGGGAGAATACAGCCAATGGATGGCAGGGGTGGGGTTACCCGGGGATGTTGCTGGGGGGGAGGGGGCGTTATTCTGCTGACGTGGAATGGATCTGAAGTAGGCAGTGGAAAGGAGGTCGAGGGTGGCGGCAGCCAAGAGGCAGGCCAAGAATGGCGCGACGCACAGGCCGGTGGCCGGCCCGAGAAAGGCTATGGCTGACCAGCGTGGGGGGGGGGTTGTGCCCCCCAACCAGGCTGATCACCTGGAATGTCAGGGGACTGAATGGGTCAGTTAAGAGGGCATGGGTGTTCACGCACTTGCGAGCTCTGAAGGCGGACGTAATTATGTTGCACGAGACACATCTGAAAGTGTCTGACCAGACTAGGCTAAGGAAGGGCTGGATTAGCCAGGTCTTCCACTCGGACTTGGACTCGAAGTTCAGGGGGGGGTGGCAATCATGATCAACAAACGGGTGCAATTTGAGGCGGAGGGCATAGCCGCAGATGGGGGGGGGGGGGGCAGATACCTGATGGTAAGGGGCAGACTAGAGGGGAGAAGAGTGGTGCTGGTGAATATATATGCCCCAAACTGGGACGACGTGGACTTTATTAAAAGAGTGCTGGGGAAGATCCCGGACCTGGACTCTCGTAGACTAATAATGGGAGGGGGGACTTTAACATGGTCCTTGACCCGGGGCTGGATCGGTCATGTCCCAGAACGGGTAGACTCCCAGCAATGGCAAGGGAGCTGATAGGGTTTATGGAGCAAATGGGGGCAGTGGACCCCTGGAGAGCCAGACAGCTGACGGGAAGGGGCTACTCGTTTTACTCGCACGTTCATAAAGTATATTCTATGATAGACTTCTTTATCCTAAGCAGGGATTGTATAGGGGAGGTAAAGAACACGGAATATTCGGCAATCACTATCTCGGACCATGCCCCGCACTGGGTAGACCTGCAGGCCGGAGGGGCGAATCACCAACGCCCACAATGGAGGCTAGACGTGGGACTGTTGTCGGAGGAGGGGTTTGTGAGAGGCTTCGGAAGTGTATGCAAAACTACTTGCAGGTGAACGATACGGGGAAGGTCTCAGCGGCGACCCTGTGGGAGGCGCTGAAGGCAGTAGTGCGGGGAGAGCTGATCTCCCCATCTCACTGGTAAGCCACCATCTCGTTGATATTGAAGCGGGGTAAGGACCCAGAAGCGTGCGGGTCATACAGGCCAATCTCCCTGATCAATGTAGATGCCAAGCTCCTGGCAAAGGTCCTGGCGATTAGAATTGAGGACTGCGTACCGGAGGTGATTGGGGACGACCAAACCGGATTTGTGAAAGGCAGGCAGCTGTCGGCCAACTTGAGAAGATTACTCAATGTGATCATGACGTCCCCGACGGCAAGGAGGTGGAGGTAGTGGTGGCGATGGATGCCGAGAAGGCCTTTGATCGGGTGGAGTGGGGCTATCTATGGGAGGTGCTCGGACGGTTTGGGTTCGGGGAGGGACTGGTGAATTGGATCAGACTATTGTATCAGACCCCAAAGGCCAGCGTCAGGACGAACAGAGTAGCGTCACAGTATTTTAGACTATACCGCGGGACCAGACAGGGCTGCCCATTCTCCCCACTGCTGTTTGCGCTGGCCATAGAGCCTCTGGCGATTGCGCTGAGAGCCGCAAAGGGATGGAAGGGAATGATTAGGGGCGGGGTGGAACATAGGGTCTCTCTCTATGCGGACGACCTGCTCCTGTCCGTGTCAGACCATTGGCCGGGATGGAAAGTATACTGGAAACACTGAGGAAGTTCGGCCAGTTCTCAGGGTACAAATTAAATATGGCCAAGAGTGAGATGTTTGTGGTGCAGGTGAGGGGCCAGGAGAACAGACTGAGAGGGCTACCATTTAGGCTGGTTGAGGAAAGTTTCCGGTACTTGGGGATTCAGGTGGCGCGAGACTGGGGCAAGCTGCATAAGTTAAATTTGGCCAGGGTGGTGGAACAAATGAAGAGAGAGTTTCGGAGATGGGATGCACTCCCACTGTCGTTGGCAGGGAGGGAGCAGACTGTAAAGATGACAATCCTCCCTGGATTCCTGTTCATTTTTCAGTGCCTCCCGATCTTTATCCCACAGTCCTTCTTCAAAAGGGTTAGCAAGGTGATCATGAGCTTTGTCTGGGCGGGAAAATCCCCGCGGGTGAAGAAGGTGATGCTTGAGAGGAGCCGCAGCGAGGGAGGGCTGGCATTGCCGAGGCTGATTAACTATTACTGGGCGGCTAACATCGCCATGATAAGGAAGTGGATGGTGGGTACGGGGTCTATCTGGGAGCGAGTGGAGGCGGCTTCGTGCAGGGGCACCAGCTTGGCAGCCCTGGTCACAGCTCCCCTACCGCTGCCGCCGGCCAGGTACTCCACCAGCCCGGTAGTGGGGGCGACCCTGCGGATATGGGGCCAGTGGAGGAGGCAGGTAGGGGAGGTGGGGGCGTCTGGGCGGCAATCTGCGACAACCATCGGTTTGCCCCCGGGAGCATGGATGGGGGGTTTAGAGCATGGATGGGGAGTTTAGATGCGGGGTTGGGGAGGGTGGGCGATACGTTCCTGGAGGGGAGCTTTGCGAGTCTGAGGGGCTTGGAGGAGAAATTTGGTCTGGTAAGGGGAAACGATTTCAGGTACCTACAGTTGCGGGACTTTTTCCGTAGACAGGTCCCATGTTTCCCACGCCTCCCGCCAATGGAGATCCAAGACAGAATAGTCTCTAGAGGGGAAGGAGGGGAGGGTAAAGTCTCTGATATTTATAAGGTGCTCATGAAGGGGGAAAGGTCCCAGACGGAGGAACTGAAACTCAAATGGCAGGAGGAGCTAGGCGGGGAAATGGAGGACGGGCTGTGGGCAGAAGCCCTGAGTAGGGTAAACTCAACCGCAACATGTGCCAGGCTCGGCCTGATTCAATTTAAGGTCATTCACCAGGCCCACATGACGGTGGCTCGGATGAGCAAATTCTTTGGGGTAGAGGACAAATGCGCTAGGTGCGCAGGAGGACCAGCGAACCACGTACACATGTTTTGGATATGTCCGATGCTGAGGGGGTACTGGGAGGAATTTGTGGGGATCATGTCCCTGGTTCTAAAAACAAGGGTGGTGATGGGTCCAGGGGTGGCAATTTTTGGGGTTTCGGAGGACCCGGGAGTCCAGGGTGAGAAAGAGGCCGATGTTCTGGCCTTTGCTTCCCTGATAGCCCGGCGACAAATACTACTGGCATGGAGGGACCCAAAGCCCCCGAAGACTGAGTTGTGGCTTTCGGACATGTCGAGTTTTCTGGGTATGGAAAAAAGTAAGTTCGCCTTGAGGGGATTTGTACAGGGGTTCGCCCGAAGGTGACAACCATTCATTGACTTCGTTGCGGGAGAGTGAGCGTTAGCAGGGGGGGGGGGTGGGGGGTGGAGGGAGGTTAGAGTAGAGTAGGGGGGATAAATTGGCGGGTAGTGTCGATGGGAGAGGAGCGGGCGTGTGCAGTATGGTACGATTGAAGTATTGATTCTACGTGGATGTTTGCACATTTTTGCCTTTTTTGCTTTCTTTTTGTTGATGTCTGTAACTGTTTACAATGCCGAAAAATACCTCAATAAAATTGTTTGTTTAAAAAAAAAGAAATTAATATCAGAATAAAGCCTTGCAGAGATAGTAATGAAGAATATCTCAATGACTATAGCATCGAGAACACAACCCACAGACAATATGCAGCATCTGTGAAGCGTTGAAGTCTGAGTATCAAGTTTCACTACTTTGAATATTTATCCAACTTGTCCTTTAAAATGCCTTGGTCTTTGCCTCAATTATTCCCACAAGGCATTTAGAAAGGTAGGTGGGGAGGGTAATTGCTGAACATCAATTAAAAAATAAATGCTGTATAGCTGGCACTCAGAAATGGATGGGACATAGACGAATGACATAAGGAAGTTGAGTGCTTCCTCCCTTTCTGGCATCTCGACAAGCATTGATTGGTTTTTAGTTGAGATTTGCTCTCTCTCGAATCATTTGCCTTTGTTGTATTGTATTACTTGGGTCGAAGGCTAGTTTGATAAATACTCAATTTCCTCTCACTGATCCTAAAACCATCTATGTACCTGTGGCAGAAAAAGAAATTGTGCACAGAAAATACCGGTTTGCAACAAGAACAACAACAGGTATTTTACAGCTCCTCTTATATTGTAAAAACATTTACCCCTTAAATACTGAATACAGATTCTGGGTGCAAAATTGATTGGCCTATTTTGTTCATTCTAATGTTACTGGTGTCAGCCTAGTATTAAACGAGGAAAGCTCCACCGCTTCTGGAGTTGGGCAACTATCAATTTCTTCAAAGCATTTTCCAGTTTCTGTCTTAATGGCCACTAGTTCTAACCATCGTGTGAAGAAATTCTTCAGCTCTCAATCATTCATTTTTAACTTGAGCGCTCGGTCCTGGTGGGTAACTAAGAAGCTGATTATTCACTTCTTCACTTTCCAGCTACAACTGGATAGGCTGGGTTGTTTTCCTTGGAGCAGAGAAGGCCAAGGGAGGGACCTAATTGAGGTGTATAAAATTATGAAGAACATAGATGAGAAGAAACCTTTCCCCTTAGCAGAAGGTCATCAACCAGCGGGCAGGAAGTTTATAGGAGATGTGATGAAAAACTTTATCACCCAGAACGGTGGGACTCTCCCTGAAAGGGTGGTAGAGGTGGGAACCCTTGCATCATTTAAGAAGCATTTAGAAGAAACTTGAAATTCCATAGCAGACAAGGCTACAGACCAAGTGCTGGAAATGGGATTAGAGCAAATAGGTGCTTGATGGCTGATGTGGACACAATGGGCCGAAGGGCCTCTTTGTTGTAAAAACTCTGACAATAGTGACCTTACCCAATGACTACATCCATATAATTTACAGAAAATCTACAATCGGGAGCAGAAATCATGGCTACATTTTCTTCACTGTCATCTGGGGGCATCTTGATTGAAACCAAATCAGTATCTGGGAAAGCCTGTCTATGTCCTTCATAATTTTATACACCTCAATCAGGTCCCTCCCTCGGCCTTCTCTACTCCAAGGAAAACAATCTCCCTTATCCAGCTGTAGCTGGAAAGTGAAGTGAATAATCAGCTTCTTAGTTACCCACCAGGACCGAGAGCTCAAGTTAATCGCTTCAACTCAAAGCTTTGGGGGGTGGGGCAGGAGGGTGGTGGAAGGGCTATTCAGAGAGGTGAGTGAACAACTGCGGTGTAAGATACATAAAATACAAATTTACGCACTGAAATAAGCATTAGGTAGCCGGATTAAAAGATAATGGGAAAACACTGACTCATCAAGATCTCATAGTAGATAAATCCTTCAAGACATATGGCAATGTCTGAATACGGTGAAGAAAGCAAAAGATATGTTAGGTTGTATGGAAAAAAAATAGAACATAGAGATGCTACTCTACTGTAGAGAGCTCTAGGGTATTGTGTGCAATTCTGGAGCTTTCATTAAAGGAAGGATAGTAACCACGTTGAGTAAAGCATAGAGAAAAGCTCCTGGGGATGATAAGGGAACTGGAACTAAAACAAGAACAGACTCGCTACTGGAGAAAAAGGGATATTCTGGAGGGATTCAAATTAAAAATTCTCAGGGATGCAGTGGATCAGTCAGGGTGTCGCCATGTTTAGGTTTCACAAGGAGCATTTCCCCCCACTATTCTTTCATGGGATGCAGATGCCATTGGGAAGGCCAGCACTTGTTGCCCATCCCTAGTTTCCCTTAAACTGAGTGGCTTTCTAGGCCATTTCAGTGGGGCAGTTAATAGTCAACCAGATTGTTGTGGGTCTGGAGTCACATGTAAGTCAGACCAGGTAGAGATTGCATGTTTCCTTCCCTGAGGAAATTAGTGAACCAGCTAGGTCTTTACAACAATAGAAGACCGTATAATGGAGCTCAGTATTACCATTGGGATGGAGGGGTGTGGCAACTTCCCATTTCACACCAGTCCACAGTACAGCTATAACATGCTGTGGGTGGGTTAAATTCCATGACACTGGGACAACGTCTCACCTGGTCAATCTGATAGGCTGGCAGCACCAAGATTTAATTTGTGAGTGCTACCAGGATTGCAGCCTGTCCCAAGAAAAAAGGTCCCATGGATCAAGGAGTAAGGCACGGTCAAAGTATTGGACAGAGAGGATTCGGCTGGTTTAGGGTGGGCTTTGGAGAACAGGCAGGTCAGAAGTACGAACCCTCAAACATAGTACACTTTTTCCCTTCCCAGCCTTTTAAAAACATTTTTAATGAAAACAGCCTGCCCACTTCATGCTGACTACCCACACCAATCACGTTATGGCATGGCCAAGATATTATTGGAGTTAATTGGCATGTAAACAAACTCAATTTATCCTTGATGATTTCAATATGGCAGGCAGACCAATTTCAGCACCCATGTGTTATGGGAGAGAGCTTGGAGGTAGGAAGGTATGGCAACCCCCATTTTACATGCCCTGCCACCGAAGACATGCCAACAAGGGGCACGTATAATCCAGCCAATGGTCACGATTATGGAGACTAGTTTTTATTCCAGATTTATTAATTGAATTTAAGTTCCACCAGATGCCATGATGGGATTTGAATCCATGTCCCCAGAGCATTAGCCTGGATCTCTGAATTACCAGTCCAGTGGTACTACCACTCTGTAACCATCTCCTCTACAATTACTCCAATTCTTATTCCAATCAACAAAACATTTAACAAGATGAGATTAGATATAGATTGTTAAACTGTTTTATTTCAGTTAGCAAATATGCAAAACAGTTCTGATTGAATTAAGTGAATCAATCAGTATACAGTATATCTCAATAAATACAATTTAACTTCCAAGTAATAATACAAAGTAACATTTTATATTCACTTGCTTAAAGAAAACAACTTCTTACTACTCCCCTGCAATCTTAACATTTTGAACCTGCCAAAAACATGCCTTAAGAACGGTGTTTAGAAATGTATTTATTCCCACTTTAATGTTTTGTTCCCATCGAAAAGGGAGGCAATGCAAGACCACTTTTGCCAAGCACCTGGGACAAAGGGCCCTCCTTGTAGTGAAGTATTTAGCAATTACTGAGACGGACTAACAAATTGTTTGTTTTCAGTCTTTGAGGATATTAAGAAGCTTACGTCATTAGCATTTTAATTATCCTTAAAGCTTTTTACAAATTTGTGCAAATAGAGTTTGCTTTAGAAACCTCAACACATAAATATATTTTGTGGAAAAATGTTGAAAGAAATCCCAATGCATGACAGAAGTATTTGATTTGGTTCAAGATAGCAAAACAATGAGAAATCAGTATGAGATGAAAAAGAGTAGATTCAAACAAGTTGCAAGAAAATATTACTTCAGGGTAAAAATAGAAAGTGTGGGAAATACTCAGCACATTTGGCAGCATCTGTGGAGAGAGAAACCGACTTAGTCAGGGGTGGAGTGTAGTCAGGGAATCCTGTGGGAAATCAGGGTGTGGGGGTGTACTCCAGAGAGGGGGGGTTGTTCAGGCATCTATTGGCGGTCGGAAGGGTAGACAGGATATCGGGATGGCTGTCGGTGGTAGGGTGTAGTTGGAGGGGTATCCCCTGGCCCATGGGGGTTGGGTGCAGGGTGGAGGAAGTGCAGCATCCAATGAGAGGTCAGTGCTATAGTTACCCAGAAGCAAGACGTGGTTTCAATTCTTCCAACACTTCCTGGGTAACTGTTACATAGCAGTCAGAACCAACCAAAGTTTGGGATTGACATCACATTATTGCTCCCAGGGCCAGACAATCGCCCATCAGAATTTTAAACTTTCTGAACAATTGCTGTGCAATTCTTACCTGGGATCTTCCGCATCCTTGGTGTACAGCACCCCCCACCCCCACCCAGAAACACTGTCTCGGAACTTGGAAGCTACGGCCAATGTTTAGAGTTGAATATCGACAAATATATGATTCTATGACCATTTATTTTAACTAGTTTAGCCAAGGGCACAGCATTTTTACGGAGAAACCAATTCTCTTATTTGAAGGAATACTGATGCAACACGTTAAATCGTTGACTGATGTTCACATGCCCAAAGTATACTGTTGATCTTTTGGTTGCAATTTTTAAATCCTGATCTGACATACATACAGGTTTATGAAGGACTGAGAAATTATTCATATTTCACAAATAGCCTGAACTGGTAACTCATGAATAAAGATGAATGTGAATTATAGTAATCACATGATTGATAAATAGATTCTGTGATTTTTCAGATTGTGTTCTGTTTATTCCAGCTTGGATAAAGAGATTCTAAAATGCTCGATACAAAACATTAATTTTTAACAAGAAAATTACACACAAATTGCAGAACACTATCATTTTACTCACAATATGTTTGTTTCCAATTGTATCATTTGTAGGATATAGAAATATTGAAGAAATAAAGAGAGAAATATAAATATTTAATTTCTATGGATTTTTTTGCATCTAATTTCAAAATCTAGTCATGAATTACATTTTTCCCACTGCCTCAAAATTGCAATACTTCAAACATCTCCCAGTATTCATTTTTAGGTCGGCATCTTGGTTTTTAAAACCCATATTTGGCACCATCCACTCAACTCACCAAAAAAAACAAGAACAGTGAAGAATGTTGCATAGCAGAATATTTGCAAACTTTAGACTGGTTATGCAAATAGGAAAATACTTAAGTAAATTTAACACTGAGAATATGCAACTGTAAAAAAGCACACATGTAAATAATGAATAGAACTGACACAGTAAGATTGGCAAGACAACTGGAAACAGTAGACAGTTCACTTCAAATCTCCTAAGAATAGGGAAAAAAACAATTAAAATATGTAAACAAATGAAAAATGTATTGAGAACTAAAGTTAACAAGTATGGAAAGATATTTGCAATATACTATTCCAAATTTAAGTGAAACTTTGCTTTGATGGATAGGAACATTTGAATCATAGCCTGGGAATTAAAGAGGATGAAGTAGTCTGATACTATTTTATTAGACACTGCATGGAGCATAACTCCAGTTTTTGTCAATTAAACCTTAACTAGAGTATGGACAATCAGTTGCATCTCCTGGGCACTTTACAAACCGAAGCAGAGCTAATTTAAGTGTTCTTGGAGAGTTCAAACACTCATTTACTGAACATTTACTAGCCAGAAACAGAGCTCCATGTGAAGATAAATACACACCCACAGGGTGTATTTTCCCAGACCATAGCCCAGTAGTGTGCAGAAGTGCTATCAGATTCAGAATTATAAATTGCAGCCTTGTATCCATGTTGCAGAGGTGCACTTGCATTATAAAAGCTGTCATTAGATTTAATTCTTACAATGAATACTAGACATTTGGTATTCACCACAGTGTATGGTGCAGACTATACCCTTTACACTTATTTTATAATGAAGCCCCTGTAATGAGAACACAACCTTTTTATTTTCAAACAGTCATGTAGTACTTGAGTGTCAGAGTCTGTCACCAGCAAAAGACTGTGGATAACAGCACTACTGTTGCAACCCCTAACCAAAAAGGACCAGTTCAAAATTTACACCAAATATAGCTCAACGAACTTCGAATCCACAGATTCTGTCAATCCTTTTGGATGAAACTATGGTCAACCAGGGAATTTACAAAACACATTATGGTAAGACAGACAGACACTTCACTTGTCAAAGGCAATGGTTAAGGGGTATAGCCTTAACAGATAAATCCACATTTTGAATTTTGGTTAAGTAAATTGTGAGAAAACAGTAGCAAAGAACATTTAAAAAGTGGGGAAAAAAATTACTCAGTAAATGATGGAAGGATTAATATACCAGATGAATAAGATTCAATAGCAGAAAGAACTTATTTAATTTGTGTTCTTATTTTTCTTTATAAAATATTTACCCAATTGCTGTTGGAAAAGGGGCCTGCCTACCTGCGGACTAAGCTGGATGCACCAGTCATTCATTATTGCTGTTTATCCTACAAGATTATTCTTTGTATGCTACCTAACCAATCGAGACATTCACAGGGAAGGATCATTTGACTGGAACCACAATTTTCATATTCCATTATCAGATACTAAGTGATCATCTTCAAATTTGTATCAGCATTAGTATAAATCCAAAAGAGATTTCCATTCCCTACTCGAGGGGCATTGTCATGTGGATTGTTGGGGGGGGGGGGGGGGGGGGGTGATGCAGAAATAATTAATAAAATCTAAGCAGGGATTTTGTGATTATATTAATTTACCGACAAAAACTGGTAAGGCACATTTCAGTTGATCTCCCAGCGGAACAACATTTCATCAGTCTAATAAGAATGGCATTGAAAGTACAGTGTTTACAATAAACTAATTTTCAGGACTGTCTTTCTTAAAATATAAAATTGATCTACAGCATGAATTTTGTAATGGAAGCTTTTGTTGAGTCAATTTTTGCTTCTATACTTCTGTAACAATATAATCACAATTTACTTTACCAAATTATTGTTTTGTTGAATTTTTGCTTCATGACATTACTCCTATTTATGCATAGTGAGTTACAAAACTGCCTCCGACAATTAACAAGTATGAGCCTTAACTATCTAAGATCATTTGATTTATAAATACACTCCTTCCTCTTGCAAAAATCTTATTTAAAAGGAACCTGTAAACTTAAATAATGCAAAACTTGATACATCTTATTGGTCTACTCATCTGCCATAATTCAGCCATAGAGCCAGGCGTGTAAAGCATCTTGCAGCACACGATAAGATTTTATGGCACACTCCAGCATTAGCAACGTAGCTTGAAGCCAGTCTATAAAGTCGTTCAGCATCGAAGGGGTCAAAATGGCCGGGCAGCACTTGATTCACAAGGTCATTGTCCACTAGAGTCATTAGACGTTTGCAAGTTTGAATGTAGTCACTGATATTGCTGGAAGGGAGCCAGTCAACCATGGATCCATTGTATACTACATCTCCACTAAAAAGAATGCAGTTCTCCTGATCATGAAGGCAGATGCTACCTCTGGAGTGACCAGGCATGTGTAGAACAGTGAGCTGACGGTTTCCAAGATGAATAATGTCACCTAACATGAAAAGCATAAAAGTCTCAAATCTCTCTTGGAATCCTTGCCAATTACATTTAACACATAATGTAAATATTTGAACTTGTGTCAACATATGCAAGCATACATGAAATCAGAAGTCATCTCTAATAATAAAGCATCTTAAATTTTACTGTGTATACACAATCATTTGCTCAATATTTTTGTGAAATGTATTGCTACTTCTGAAACTGATTAGCAAAACGTAATGTTTGGACTCTGCAAAATAGGTAGTAATGAATGAGCAGCCCATTTTACATCTGTGCATAGATGGTTAAAATCCTGAATCAAGAGCGATGTAAAAGGCTGCCAAATTGCTGTCACCTTTTTAAACGAATGGACCACTCTTTGTAATCATAAAATCATGGCTCAGATCATCTTTGACCCATCGTGCCTACAGCTCTTCGAAAGAGCCATTCAATTCATCCCCTGTTCTTTCCCCATAGCCATACAAATGTATTCCTCTTCACATATTCATCCAATTCCTTTAAAAAAATTTTATTGATTTTGTTTCCACCATTCTTTCAGGCAGTTCATTACAGACCATAAAACTTCACTGCCCCCAAACCAGCCACAGAGCTTGAAAAACAAAAAAAGTAGCAAGAGTCAGGAGAGGAAAATACATACCACAGACACGCAGAGCAAGACATGGCAGACCCAGAGGGATCACCAACGCAAATACTGACCACCCACCATCAGGACAATGGTTGGAGGTCCTTACACAGGAGCTCCAAAAACACAAGGACTCCCATCAATTGGACTACATGGCGCTGATGAGGTCAGCCATATAATTCGCACTGGTCCCCTTCAAAGAGGCGTTGGAACGAATGGAGCGGAGACTGGAGGTTCAGGAGGCGACCGTGTGGGAAGTGGTCACAGACCAGACTGATTGGATTGCCTCACTCGAGACAGAAGTGGTAAGGTTGGTGATGACCCAGAGAGCACTCATGGGGAAGGTGGAAAACCAGGAGACCAGGTCCCGCCACCAGAACCTAAGGATTGTCGGGCTACCTGAGGACTCAGAGGGCAGAAACCCGACACAGTACTTCGCCCTGATGTTGGTTGGGGCGAACAGGGGGGCGGGGGTGGAGGTGAAGAAGCTTCCGCAAGCCCCCAGAGGTAAACGAGGCCCACAGGTTGTTCCGGCAAATTCCCCAAAGCAGGAAAACTCCCAAGAGCGATTATCGCCAACCTCCACACAGCAGGACAAGGAGCAAATTCAGAACATAAGAACTGGGAGCAGGAGAAGGCCATCTGGCCCCTCGTGCCTGCTCCGCCATTCAATGAGATCATGGCTGATCTTTTGTGGACTCAGCTCCATTGTCCCGCCCGAACACCAGAACCCTTTATTCCTTTATTCTTCAAAAAACTATCTATCTTTATCTTAAAAACATTTAATGAAGGCGCCTCAACTGCTTCACTGGGCAAGGAATTCCATAGATTCACAACCCTTTGGGTGAAGAAGTTCCTCCTAAATTCAGTCCTAAATCTACTTCCCCTTATTTTGAGGCTATGCCCCTTAGTTCTGTTTCACCCGCCAGTGGAAAAAACCTGTCCGCATCTATCCTATCTATTCCCTTCATAATTTTATATGTTTCTATAAGATCCCCCCTCATCCTTCTAAATTCCAATGAGTACAGTCCCAGTCTACTCAACCTCTCCTCGTAATCCAACCCCTTCAGCTCTGGGATTAACATATTGAATCTCCTCTGCACACCCACCAGCGCCAGTACGTCCTTTCTCAGGTAAGACGACCAAAACTGAACACAATACTCCAGGTGTGGCCTCACTAACACCTTATACAATTGCAACATAACCTCCCTAGTCTTAAACTCCATCCCTCTAGCAATGAAGGACAAAATTCCATTCGCCTTTTTAATCACCTGTTGCACCTGTAAACCAACTTTTTGCGACTCATGCACTAGCAACCCAGGTCTCTCTGCACAGCAGCATGTTTTAATATTTTATTTAAATAATAATCCCTTTTCCTGTTATTCCTACCAAAATGGATAACCTCACATTTGTCAACATTGTATTCCATCTGCCAGACCCTAGCCCATTCACTTAACCTACCTAAATCCCTCTGCAGACTTCCAGTATCCTCTCCACTTTTTGCTTTACCACTCATCTTAGTGTCGTCTGCAAATTTGGGCACATTGCCTTTGGTCCCCCAACTCCAAATCATCTATGTAAATTGTGGGCCCAACATTGATCCCGGAGGGACACCACTAGCTACTGATTGCCAACCAGAGAAACACCCATTAACCCCACTCTTTGCTTTCTATTAATTAACCAATCCTCTATCCATGCTACTACTTTACCCTTAATGCCATGCATCTTTATCTTATGTAGCAACCTTTTGTGTGGCACCTTGTCAAAGGCTTTCTGGAAATCCAGATATGCCACATCCACTAGCTCCCCGTTATCTACCGCACTGGTAATGTCCTCAAAAAATTCCACTAAATTAGTTAGGCACGACCTGCCCTTTATGAACCCATGCTGCGTCTGCCCAATGGGACAATTTCCATCCAGATGCCTCGCTGGATGATAGATTCCAGCATCTTCCCTACTACCGAAGTTAAGCTAACTGGCCTATAATTACCCGCTTTCTGCCGACCTTTTTTAAACAGTGTTGTCACGTTTGCTAATTTCCAATCCACCGGGACCACCCCAGAGTCTAGTGAATTTTGGTAAATTATCACTAGTGCATTTGTAATTTCCATAGCCATCTCTTTTAGCACTCTGGGATGCATTCCATCAGGGGCCGGAGACCTGTCTACCTTTAGCCCCATTAGCTTTCCCATCACTACCTCCTTAGTGATAACAATCATCTCAAGGTTCTCACCTGTCATAGCCTTATTTCTATCAGTCACTGGCATGTTATTTGTGCCTTCCACTGTGAAGACCGACACAAAAACCTGTTCAGTTCCTCAGCCATTTCCTCATCTCCCATCATTAAATCTCCCTTCTCATCCTCTAAAGGACCAATATTTAACTCAGCCACTCTTTTGTGTTTTACAGGCTCGAGGGGCCAGATGGCCTTCTCCTGCTCCTAGTTCTTATATGTCGAAACTTTTACTATCTGTTTTGATATTCTGAGCAAGTTTACTCTCATAATCTATCTTTCTCTTCTTTATAGCTTTTTTAGTGGCTTTCTGTTGCTCCCAAAATGTTTCCCAGTCCTCTAGTCTCCCACTAATCTTTGCCACTTTGTATGCTTTTTCCTTCAATTTGATACTCTCCCTTATTTCCTTAGATATCCACGGTCGATTTTCCCTCTTTCTACCGTCCTTCCTTTTTGTTGGTATAAACCTTTGCTGAGCACTGTGAAAAATCGTTTAGGAAGGTTCCTCAACTGTTTCACTATAAAGTCTTTGCTCCCAGTCTACCTTAGCTAGCCCTTCCCTCATCCCATTGTAATCCCCTTTGTTTAAACACAAAACACTAGTATTTGATGTTACCTTCTCACCCTCCATCTGTATTTTAAATTCCACCATATTGTGATCGCTCCTTCCGAGAGAATCCCTAAATATGAGATCATGAATCAATCCTGTCTCATTACACAGGACCAGATCTAGGACCACTTGTTCCCTCCTAGGTTCCATTACATACTGTTCTTGGAAACTATCGCGGATATATTCTGTAAACTCCTCCTCAAGGCTGCCTTGACCGACCTGGTTAAACCAAATCGACATGTAGATTAAAATCCCCCATGACTACTGTACCATTTCTACATGCATCCATTATTTATTTGTTTATTGCCTGCCCCACCATAATGTTACTATTTGGTGGCCTATAGACTACTCCTATCAGTGACTTTTTCGCCTTACTATTCCTGATCTCCACCCAAATGGATTCAAACTTATCCTCCATAGCACCGATGTCATCTCTTACTATTGCCTGGATGTCATCCTTAAATAACAGAGCTACCATCCACTCTGAACTTCCGAATAGTTTGATATCCTTGGATATTTAACTCCCAGTCGTGACCATCCTTTAACCACGTTTCAGTAATGGCCACTAAATCATAGTCATTCACGATCATTTGCGCCATCATCTAATTTACCTTATTCCGAATACTACGAGCATTCAGGTAAAGTACACTTATGTTGGCTTTTATACCTCTGTTTTGAATCTTAACACCTTGATCTGTAACCTCTCCAAAGTTATTTTTCCACTTAACTTTTCTCCTAATTTTCCTTGTCGTTGAACCCATATCTTCATGTAACAACCTGCCATGTCGCTTTCGATTTATGTTTTTAACTTCCCGTTTTATCCCTTTTAGTATTACTGGGCCTATTCACTGAGCTCCCCTCAGTCACTGTACCTTGTACTGTCGCCCTTTTTGATTTTTGACTATGGCTTCTCTGCCTTACACTTTCCCCCTCACTACTTTTTGTTTCTGTCCCTGTTTTACTTCCTTCCGACTTCCTGCATCGGTTCCCAGCCCCCTGCCACATTAGTTGAAATAATCCCCAACCGCACTAGCAAACAGCCCCTTTCTTACCACCCCGAGGACATCAGTTTCAGTCCTGCCCATGTGTAACCCGTCCAGTTTGTACAGGTCCCACCTCCCCCAGAACCGGTCCCAATGCCCCAGGAATCTGAAACCCTCCCCCTGACACTATCTCTTCAGCCACGCATTCATCCTATATATCCTGTCATTTCTACTGTGACTAGCCCGTGGCACCGGTGGTAATCCTGAGATCACTACCTTCGCGGTCCGATTTCTTAACTTCCTTCCTAGTTCCCTGTATTATGTTTTTAGGACTTCATCCCTTTTTTTACCTATGTCGTTTGTACCGATGTGTACCACGACCACTGGCTGTTCACCCTCCCCCTCCAGAATGTCCTGTACCTGCTCCGAGACATCTTTGACTCTAGCACCAGGAAGGCAACACACCATCCTGGAGTCTTGTTTGCGGCCACAGAAACGGCTGTCTATTCCCCTTACAATTGAATCCCCTATAACTATTGCACTGTCACACATCACCCCTCCCCTCTGCAGCAGAACCAACAGTGGTGCCACGAGTTTGGCTGTGACAGGGGCGAGACTTCATCAAGGAGCGGAGAGACAGGGGCGAGACTTCATTAACGAGCGCGGAGAGACAGGGGCGAGACTTCATTAAAGAGCACGGAGAGACAGGGGCCAGACTTCATTAAGGAGCGGAGAGACAGGGGCGAGCGCGAGGAGAGCGGCGGTGAGTCAGTGAAAAAGCGCGAGGAGAGCGGCGGGAAGATAATATAAGGCGGGAACCGGAAGTACGACCCGCGGACTTCTGGGAAGGATTTTCCCCTAGCCAATAAATTCTGGTGGAGAGGAAACCCGAGACACTACACGCATAGTGTCTCCCACCCGCCCTCCTCCTCTACCCTAATAATAAGACCCATTGGTGTGAGCAGGTAAGTGCTATATTATATTATTATTATTTTTTTTAAATTTATTTTATATTTGTTTACCAGAACTTGGTGGGAACTAAGAGGGATGGCAGGGAAGGCAGTGCAATGTTCCTCCTGCAGGATGTTTGAGGTGAGGGATGCCGTTAGTGTCCCTGCTGATTTTACCTGCAGGAAGTGCAGCCATCTCCAGCTCCTACAAGACCGTGTTATGGTACTGGAGCTGGCGTTGGATGAACTTCGGATCATTCGGGAGGCAGAGGGGTTCATAGATAGGAGCTTCAGGGAAATAGTTACACCAAAGACTGGAGATAGATGGGTAACTGTAAGAGGGACTGGGAAGAAGCAGTCAGTGCAGGGACCCTCTGCGGTCGTTCCCCTGAGTAACAAGTATACCGTTTTGGATACTTGTGGGGGGGGGGGGGGGACTTACCAGGGGTAAGCCATAGGGTACGGGACTCTAGCACGGAGTCTGTCCCTGTTGCTCAGAAGGGAAGGGGGGATATGAGTAGAACATTAGTAATTGGGGACTCAATAGTCAGGGGCACAGATAGGAGATTTTGTGGGAGCGAGAGAGACTCACGATTGGTATGTTGCCTCCCAGCTGCAAGGGTACGTGATGTCTCGGATCGTGTTTTTCGGGTCCTTAAGGGGGAAGGGGAGCAGCCCCAAGTCGTAGTCCACATTGGCACTAACGACATAGGTAGGAAAGGGGACAAGGATGTCAGGCAGGCCTTTAGGGAGCTAGGATGGAAGCTCAGAGCGAGAACAAACAGAGTTGTTATCTCTGGGTTGTTGCCCGTGCCACGTGATAGTGAGACGAGGAATAGGGAGAGACAGCAATTAAACACTTGGCTACAGGGATGGTGCAGGCGGGAGGGATTCAGATTTCTGGATAACTGGGGCTCTTTCTGGGGAAGGTGGGACCTCTATAGACAGGATGGTCTACATCTGAACCTGAGGGGCACCAATATCCTGGGGGGGTGGATTTGTTAGTGCTCTTTGGGGGGGTTTAAACTAAATCAGTAGGGGCATGGGAACCTGGATTGTAGTTTTGAGGTACGGAAGATTGAGAGTATAGAGGTCAGGAGCACAGATTTGACTTCGCAGGAGGGTGCCAGTGTTCAGGTAGGTGGTTTGAAGTGTGTCTACTTCAATGACAGGAGTATACGAAATAAGGTAGAGGATCTGGCAGCATGGGTTGGTACCTGGGACTTCGATGTTGTGGCCATTTCAGAGACATTGTTAGAGCAGGGACAGGAATGGTTGTTGCAGGTTCCGGGGTTTAGGTGTTTTAGTAAGGTCAGAGAAGGGGGCAAAAGAGGGGGAGGTATGGCGCTGCTAGTCAAGGACAGTATTACGGTGGTAGAAAGGATGCAAGATGGGGACTCTTCTTTCGCGGTAGTATGGGCTGAGGTTAGAAACAGGAAAGGAGAGGTCACCCTGCTGGGAGTTTTCTATAGGCCACCTAATAGTTCTAGGGATGTAGAGGAAAGGATGGCGAAGATGATTCTGGAAAAGAGCGGAAGTAACAGGGTAGTTGTTATGGGAGACTTTAACTTTCCAAATATTGACTGGAAAAGATATAGTTCGAGTACATTAGATGGGTCGTTCTTTGTACAATGTGTGCAGGAGGGTTTCCTGACACAATATGTTGACAGGCCAACAAGAGGTGAGGCCACATTGGATTTGGTTTTGGGTAATGAACCAGGCCAGGTGTTAGATCTGGAGGTAGGTGAGCACTTTGGAGACAGTGACCACAATTCGGTGACCTTTACATTAGTGATGGAAAAGGATAAGTATACCCCGCAGGGCAAGAGTTATAGCTGGGGGAAGGGCAATTATGATGCCATTAGACATGACTTAGGACAGGGGTGGGCAAACTTTTCCGTGCAAGGGCCACATTCAGAAATTCACAATTCACAAAGGGCCGCATAGTATATTAAGTAAAATAATTACTTCACCCGGTTATGATTCTGGGCGCCTCATATAGAACATAGAACAGTACAGAACAGAACAGGCCCTTCGGCCCTCGACGTTGTGCCGAGCAATGATCACCCTACTCAATTCAACGTATCCACCCTATACCAGTAAGTAACCCAACAGCCCCCCCCCCCCCCCTCCATTAACCTTAAAAAAAAAAATTTAAAAAAAAATTTTTTTGTTTTTTTTAAATGACTTGGTGGGCCGCAGAAATACCTTTGGCGGGCCGCATGCGGCCCGCGGGCCGTAGTTTGCCCACCCCTGACTTAGGATGTGTAGGTTGGAGAAGTAGGCTGCAAGGGTTGGGCACACTAGATATGTGGAGCTTGTTCAAGGAACAGCTATTACGTGTTCTTGATCAGTACGTACCAGTCAGGCAGGGAGGAAGGGGTCGAGCGAGGGAACCGTGGTTTACCAAAGAAGTGGAATCTCTTGTTAAGAGGAAGAAGGAGGCCTGTGTGAAGATGAGGCGTGAAGTTTCAGTTGGGGCGCTTGATAGTTACAGGGAAGCGAGGAAGGATCTAAAGAGAGAGCTAAGACGGGCAAGGAGGGGACATGAGAAGTCTTTAGCAGGTAGGATCAAGGAAAACCCAAAAGCTTTCTATAGGTATGTCAGGAATAAAAGAATGACTAGGGTCAGAGTAGGGCCAGTCAAAGACAGTGGTGGGAAGTTGTGTGTGGAGGCTGAGGAGATAAGCGAGATACTAAATGAATACTTTTCGTCAGTATTCACTCAGGAAAAAGATAATGTTGTGGAGGAGAATGCTGAGACCCAGGCTATTAGAATAGATGGCATTGAGGTGCGTAGGGAAGAAGTGTTGGCTATTCTGGACAAGGTGAAAATAGATACGTCCCCGGGGCCTGATGGGATTTATCCTAGGATTCTCTGGGAAGCCAGGGAAGAGATTGCTGAGCCTTTGGCTTTGATTTTTATGTCATCATTGGCTACAGGAATAGTGCCAGAGGACTGGAGGATAGCAAATGCGGTCCCTTTGTTCAAGAAGGGGAGTAGAGATAACCCCGGTAACTATAGGCCGGTGAGCCTCACGTCTGTTGTGGGTAAAGTCTTAGAGAGGATTATAAAAGATACAATTTATAATCATCTAGATAGGAATAATATGATTAGGGATAGTCAGCATGGTTTTGTGAAGGGTAGGTCATGCCTCACAAACCTTATTGCGTTCTTTGAGAAGGTGACTGAACAGGTAGACGAGAGTAGAGCAGTTGACGTGGTGTATATGGATTTCAGTAAAGCGTTTGATAAGGTTCCCCACGGTCGGCTATTGCAGAAAATACGGAGGCTGGGGATTGAGGGTGATTAGGAGATGTGGATCAGAAATTGGCTAGTTGAAAGAAGACAGAGAGTGGTGGTTGATGGGAAATGCTCAGAATGGAGTTCAGTTACGAGTGACGTACCACAAGGATCTGTATTGGGACCTTTGCTGTTTGTCATTTTTATAAATGACCTAGAGGAGGGCGCAGAAGGATGGGTGAGTAAATTTGCAGACGACACTAAAGTCGGTGGAGTTGTAGACAGTGCGGAAGGATGTTGCAGGTTACAGAGGGACATAGATAAGCTGCAGAGCTGGGCTGAGAGGTGGCAAATGGAGTTTAATGTGGAGACGTGTGAGGTGATTCACTTTGGAAAGAATAACAGGAATGCGGAATATTTGGCTAATGGTAAAATTCTTGGTAGTGTGGATGAGCAGAGGGATCTCGGTGTCCATGTACATAGATCCCTGAAAGTTGCCACCCAGGTTGATAGGGTTGTGAAGAAGGCCTATGGTGTGTTGGCCTTTATTGGTAGAGGGATTGAGTTCCGGAGCCATGAGGTCATGTTGCAGTTGTACAAAACTCTAGTACGGCCGCATTTGGAGTATTGCGTACAGTTCTGGTCGCCTCATTATAGGAAGGACGTGGAAGCTTTGGAACGGGTGCAGAGGAGATTTACCAGGATGTTGCCTGGTATGGAGGGAAAATCTTATGAGGAAAGGCTGATGGACTTGAGGTTGTTTTCGTTAGAGAGAAGAAGGTTAAGAGGTGACTTAATAGAGGCATACAAAATGATCAGAGGGTTAGATAGGGTGGACAGTGAGAGCCTTCTCCCACGGATGGAGGTGACTAGCACGAGGGGACATAGCCTTAAACTGAGGGGTAATAGATATAGGACAGAGGTCAGAGGTAGGTTTTTTACGCAAAGAGTGGTGAGGCCGTGGAATGCCCTACCTGCAACAGTAGTGCACTCGCCAACATTGAGGGCATTTAAAAGTTTATTGGATAAGCATATGGATGATAATGGCATAGTGTAGGTTAGATGGCCTTTAGTTTTTGACTTCCCATGTCGGCGCAACATCGTGGGCCGAAGGGCCTGTACTGCGCTCTATGTTCTATGTTGCTGTTTTCCCCTGAGAGGCCATTCCCCTCAACAGTATCCAAAGCTGTATATCTGTTCTACAGGGGAATGGCCACAGGAGATTCCTGCACTACCTGCCTCACTCTCTTGCTCTGTCTGGTCGTCACCCACTCCCTTCATGCCTGCAGAGTCTGAGGCTGCAGTGTGACCACCTCTCTATACGTGCTATCCACGATGCTCTCCAACTCGCAGATGCTCCACAGTGTCTCAAGCCGCCGCTCCAGCTCTGAAACTCGAGCTTCCAGGAGCTGCAACTGGAGACATTTCCTGCACATATGACGACCCTGGGGACTGGAACAGTCCCCAGCCTGCCACATGGAGCAAGAGGAGCAGACCACACCTTGGAGCTGTCCTGCCATGAATTATTCCTTTAAATTAAACCTTTGAAATTAAACTTTAGAAAGGCATATTTGTGTCAGATTAAATCCAATCCCCGTGTAATATTTAATTGTTTTTTTAAAAAAACTGAGTATTTATCCCTCTTGATCTGACAACAAATTAAAAAGTTATTTATTTGAAATTTAAAAAGTTATTTAAATCAAATTAAAAATAGTTAAAATAGTAATTTAAATCAACCCAAAATAGTTATTTAAGTCAAATTAAAAATTTTAAAAATAGTAATTCAAATCAACTTAGAAATGGTAATCTAAGTCAAATCAAAACTAGTATTTAAATCAGTAACTCAAATTTAGCCCAATCTGACTTTCAGCCAATCAGGTCACAGCCTCGTGTGATGTCACAATACCATTTTTTTTAAACAAACAGCTGTTTTACCCGAGAGCGTTCTTTACTTAAGTCTCGCTCTCTCTCCGCGCGCGCTCTTTACTGAAGTCTCGCCCTCTCGCTCCATGCTCTTTACTGAAGTCTCACCCTCTCCACGCTCTTTACTGAAGTCTCGCGCTCCCTCTCTCCGCGCTCTTTATTGAAGTCTCGCACTCTCTCTCTCTGCGCTCTTTATTGAAGTCTCGTACTCTCTGTCTGTGCTCTTTACTGAAGTCTCGCCCTCTCTTTCCGCGCTCTTTATTGAAGTCTCGCCCTCTCTCTCTCCGTGCTCTTTACTGAAGTCTCACCCTCTCTCTCGCCGCGCTCCTTACTGAAGTCTCGCCCTCTCTCTCCGTGCTCTTTACTGAAGTATCACCCTCTCGCCGCGCTCCTTACTGAGGTTGGTTTAGCACAGGGCTAAAGAGCTGGCTTTTCAGCAGACCAAGGCAGGCCAGCAGCATGGTTCAATTCCCATAGCAGCCTCCCCGAACAGGCACCGGAATGTGGTGACTAGGGGCTTTTCACAGTAACTTCATTTGAAGCCGACTTGTGACAATAAGCAATTTTCAATTTCAGTTTTCAATGAAGTCTCGCCCTCTCTCTTGCCGCGCTCCATACTGAATTCTCACCCTCTCTCCGCGCTCTTTATTATTTTTTTTTAAATAATTTTTATTGAAAGAGTTTTTCCATACAGACATTTACCCCTACTAATTTTTAAATTATTTACAACACAATCCCTCTAGGCAAATATCCCTCCCTCGCCTGCCCTCTCGCGCGCACCAGTCCTCCCCCCCCCCCAAGCAACAACTTAACAAACAAGGCAGCCTACAGTTTCAGACATGAGCAGCGAGCAGACTTGCCCGCGTTACAGTCGTGCATGTCCCCCCACGACCATTGCTGCCCCCCCTCCCCCCCCCTCCCCTCCTCCCCCCCTCCGCCCCCCCTCCCCTCCCTCCGCCCCCCCCTCCCCTCCCCTCTCCCCTCCGCTCCCCCCTCCCTCCGCCCCCCCCCTCCCCTCCCCCCCTCCCCTCCCCTCCCCCCCCTCCCCCTCCCCTCCCCCCCCTCCCCTCCCCCTCCCCCCCTTCCCCTCCCCCCCCCCCCCGGTTGCTGCTGCCACGACCCCGAACGCCTATCTCTGATCTAAAAAGTCAAGGAAAGGTTGCCACCGCCTGGAGAATCCCTGTACCGACCCTCTCAGGGCAAATTTGATCCTTTCTAGCTGAATATAGCTAGCCATATCGTTAATCCAAGTTTCAACGCTTGGAGGCCTCGCGTCCTTCCATTGAATTAATATCCTTCGTCGAGCCACTAGGGACGCAAAGGCCAGTATTCCGGCCTCCCTAGCCTCCTGTACCCCCGGTTCTACCCCGACCCCAAAGATCGCAAGCCCCCATCCTGGTTTGACCCTGGACCGCACCACCTTCGACACCGTCCTTGCCACCCCCTTCCAGAACCCTTCCAGCACCGGACATGCCCAGAACATATGCACATGGTTCGCTGGGCTTCCCCGACATCTGACACACCTGTCCTCACCCCCAAAGAACCGGCTCATCCTTGTCCCCGTCATGTGAGCTCTATGCAGCACCTTAAATTGAATGAGGCTCAGCCTCGCACACGAGGAGGAAGAATTGACCTTCTCCAGTGCATCCGCCCACGTCCCGTCTTCTATCTGCTCTCCCAGCTCCCCTTCCCACTTGGCTTTCAGCTCCTCCCCCGATGCTTCCTCCGCCTCCTGCATTATCTTGTAGATGTCCGATATCCTCCCCCCTCCGACCCAGACCCCCGAGAGCACCCTATCACTCGCCCCTTTACTGGGGAGCAGGGGGAACCCCTCCACCTGCCGCCTAGCAAATGCCTTCACTTGTAAATATCTGAACATGTTTCCCGGGGGGAGCTCAAACTTCTCCTCCAGCCCTCCCAGGCTCGCAAACCTCCCCTCTATAAACAGGTCCTTCAGCTGCCGTATACCCACCCTGTACCAGCTCTGAAATCCCCCGTCGATGTTCCCCGGGATGAATCTATGGTTCCCTCTTATTGGCACCGCCAACAGACCTCCCTTTTCCCCCCTGTGTCGCCTCCACTGCCCCCATATCTTGAGGGTGGCCGCCACCACCGGGCTCGTGGTGTACCTCGTGGGGGGGGAGCGGCCATGGTGCCGTTACTAGGGCCCCCAGGCTTGTGTTGCCACAGGACGCCCTCTCCATTCGTTTCCAAGCTGCCCCCTCCCCTTCCATCATCCACTTGCGCACCATCGACACATTTGCCGCCCAGTAATACCCCGAGAGATTGGGTAGTGCCAGCCCTCCACTGCCCCTACTCTGCTCCAAAAAGACCCTCCTCACCCTTGGGGTGCCGCGCGCCCACACGTAGCTCATGATGCTACTCGTCACCTTTTTGAAGAAGGCCCTAGGGAGGAAGATGGGCAAGCACTGAAATAAAAACAAGAACCTTGGGAGGACCGTCATTTTGATTGACTGCACCCTCCCCGCCAGCGACAGCGGTACCATGTCCCACCTCTTAAATTCCTCCTCCATCTGTTCCACCAGCCTGGAAAAGTTCAACTTGTGGAGGGTCCCCCAGTTCCTTGCCACCTGCACCCCTAAGTACCTAAAGCTCTTTCCTGCTCGCTTGAAGGGGAGTCTCCCAATACCCTCTCCCTGGTCCCCCGGGTGTATCACAAAAACCTCGCTTTTGCTCCGCGCTCTTTATTGAAGTCTCGCCCTCTCTCTCCGTGCTCTTTACTGAAGTCTCGCCCTCTCTCCGTGCTCTTTACTCAAACTGGGCAAAGCCTACACAAGACCACAGGCTTTAATGGAAGGCCAAACGGAATATCTGGGGCTGGAGCATCCCTACCAGATGATCTGAACAAGTTCTATGCCCGCTTTGAGCTGTCAGCCAATGTATCAGTGCCACCCGCCCCCCAACATCCCTGGTCACACCCATACCCACTATTACAGTCTCAGAGGTGAGAGCTGCCTTCTTGAAAGTGAATCCACGGAAAGCGGCGGGCCCCAAAGGATAATCCAGGGAATTATAGACCTGTGAGCTTGACGTCAGTGGTAGGCAAACTGTTGGAGAAGATACTGAGGGATAGGATCTATTCACATCTGGAAGAAAATAGACTTATCAGTGACCGGCAGCATGGTTTTGTGCAGGGAAGGTCATGTCTTACAAACCTAATAGAATTCTTTGAGGAAGAGACAAAGTTAATTGATGAGGGAAGGGCTGTAGATGTCGTATGCATGGACTTTAGTAAGGCGTTTGATAAGGTTTCCCATGGCAGGTTGATGGAAAAAGTGAAGTCGTATGGGGTTCAGGGTGTACTAGCTAGATGGATAAAGAACTGGCTGGGCAACAGGAGACAGAGAGTAGTGGTGGAAGGGAGTGTCTCAAAATGGAGAAAGGTGACTAGTGGTGTTCCACAGGGATCTGTGCTCGGACCACTGTTGTTTATGATCTACATAAATGACCTGGAGGAAGGTATAGGTGGTCTGTTTACCAAGTTTGCAGATGATACTAAGATTGGTGGAGTTGCAGATAGCGAGGAGGACTGTCAGAGAATACAGCAAAATATAGATAGATTGGAGAGTTGGGCAAAGAAATGGCAGATGGAGTTCAATCCAGGCAAATGCAAGGTGATGCATTTTGGAAGATCAAATTCAAGAGCGGACTATATGGTCAATGGAAGGGTCTTGGGGAAAATTGATGTGCAGAGATCTGGGAGTTCAGGTCCATTGTATCCTGAAGGTGGCAACGCAGGTTGATAGAGTGGTCAAGAAGGCATACAGCATGCTTGCCTTCATCGGATGGGGTATTGAGTACAAGAGTTGGCAGGTCATGTTACAGTTGTATAGGACTTTGGTTCGGCCACATTTGGAATACTGCGTGCAGTTCTGGTTGCCACATTACCAGAAGGATGTGGATGCCTTGGAGAGGGTGCAGAGGAGGTTCACCAGGATGTTGCCTGGTATGGAGGGTGCTTGCTATGAATAAAAGTTGAGTAGATTAGGATTGTTTTCATTGGAAAGACGGAGGTTGAGGGGGGACCTGATTGAGGTCTACAAAATTATGAGAGGTATGGACAGGGTTGATAGCAACAAGCTTTTTCCAAGAGTGGGGGTGTCAGTTACAAGGGGTCACGATTTCAAGGTGAGAGGGGGAAAGTTTAAGGGAGATGTGCGTGGAACGTTTTTTACGCAGAGGGTGGTGGGTGCCTGGAACGCTTTACCAGCGGAGGTGGTAGAGGCGGGCACGATAGCATCATTTAAGATGCATCTAGACAGGTATATGAATGGGTGAGAACAGAGGGAAGTAGACCTTGGAAAATAGGAGACAGGTTTAGATAAAGGATCTGGATCGGCGCAGGCTGGGAGGGCCGAAGGGCCTGTTCCTGTGCTGTAATTTTCTTTGTTTTATGTAAGACTGTTGTTCATAGACTACTGCTCCGCCTTCAACACCATTATCCCAACATGACTAATAACCAAACTCCGCAATCTTGGACTTGACCCCTCACTGTGCAGCCGGATCCTCGACTTTTTCACCAACAGACCGCAATCTCAGGATAGGCAACAGCACCTCCTCCACAATAGTCCTCCACACCAAAGCCCCGCAAGGATGCTTGCTAAGTCCTCTACTGTACTCCCTACACACGTGACTGTGTGGCAAGATTTAACTCCAACTCAATCTAGTAAGTTTGTGGATGATACAACTATGGTGGGCCATATCTCAAACAACAACAAATCAGACTACAGGAGGGAGATAAATCACTTAGTTGCATGGTGTACCGAAAACAACCTCTCTCTAAATGTTGGAAAGGAATTGATCATCGACTTCAGGAAGCGTCGCACGACACACACTCCTGTCTGCATCAATGGCTCCTAAGTGGAGATGGTCGATAGCTTTACGTTCCTGGGGGTCAACGCCACCAACAGTCTGTCCTGGTCCACTCATGTTGATGCAACAGTAAAGAAAGCCCAACAACGTCTCTACTTCCTACGAAGTTAAAGAAATTTGGTACGTGTGCATCAACTCTCACAAACTTCTACAGACGTGCGATCGAGAGCATCCTATCCGACTGCATCACAGTCCGCTCGGTCCAAGATCGCAAGAAACTGCAGTGTGGTGAACTCAGTCCAACGCGTCACACAAGCTTGCCACCCCCACATTCTGTATACACCTCCCGCTGCCTCAGGAAGGCACACAGCATTATCAGAGACCCCTGCCACTCGAGTATTGCCTTCTTCCAGACCCTTCCATCAGGCAGAAGTCTGAAGACTCGTACATCCAGACATATGAACAGCTTCTTCCCCACAGCTACAAGACTCCTCAACAACTCCCCCTCGGACTGATCTGTTCCCTGTAAGAACACTATTCACGACGCCCTATGCTACTCTTCCTCGTGTATTTGCTTTGTTTGGCTCCTTGTTTCGCACTGTAACCAATCACTGTTTGTCAATGTACCATTTGTCAATGTTCTTTGTTGATTATTCTTTTGTCTACTATGTACGTACTGTGTGCGTTTTCTCGGCAGCAGAAAAATACTTTTCACTGTACTTTGGTACATGTGACAATAAATCAAATCAAATGAGCAGTCCTGTAAATGGAAGGGATTTACAATCCAAATCTATCAGGACATTGGGGTCGACCTGGCCAAGCGCTGGACTGAGTTCAATGGGCCAAGCCACCTCAATAGTCTTATCAAGCTCCACCCAGATAGGGCCCAGCGCTTCTTCTATTGACATGCGCAATCCCTCCAACACCAACCTCCACTGCTTTTTGAAATGCTTTGTCAGCACATCCAAGAGCATGTTCACAGTAATTGGCATGGCCGATACCTGTGACTCTCCTGTCGCCATTTTCTCTGTAGCGGAACTACGCGAGGCCTCGGAGTCTGCCGAAGAACCGTCCACTTTGGGTTTCTTAGTTCTTGTCCCCTTCCCCTTTGGCATGAGTTCAGTGCGGAGTCCCTGTAGTACCTATCCACAATGTTTTCCTGCGAAAATCACCCGCCAAAACCCAGGCTAAAACGCCTAGAAATCACAGATCCTGGTCGGAGCTACCTTATGTGCAACCTCCCTCTAACATGCCACCACAAGAAGTCCCTCTGTGCTTATGTACATATCATGGCTAAAAGCGGTCAGAGGCTGGGAATTCTGCCCCGAGTAACTAACCTTCTGACTCCCCAAAGCCTGTCCACCATCTACAATGCACAAGTCAGGAATGTGGTGTAATACTCTCCAATTGTCTAGAAAAAATGCAGCTCCAAAAACACTCCAGATTCTCGACACCAACAAGGACGAAGCAGCCCACTTTGATTGGCCATAAAAATTCATTTCCTCCTCCACCAACAGATAGTGACTGCAGTGTGTTTCATCTGCAAGATGCAGCACAAGTCACCAATGGTCCTTTGACAGCACCTTCTTAACCTGTGACCTCTACCACCCAGGAGGACATGGGCAGACACACACGAACAGCAGCAATTCCAAGGTCCACTCCAAGTCACACACCATTCTGACTTGGAGCTATGTCACTGGTCCTTCAGTCACTGGGTCAAAATCCTGAAAATCCCCTTTCGAACAGCACTGTGTGTACCTCCACATTTGACTGCAGCTGATCAAGAAAGTGATTCTCCACCACCTTCGCCAAGGGCAAATCAGGGTGGTCACTAAATGCTGGCCTCGCCAGTGATTCACACAAGAACAATTTTTAAAAAAATCAGATATTGGAATCCAGAATAAAACATTCAAAATTTGCCGTTAACTTGGAAGGTTTGGCAGACAGCGAGGATGATACTAACTGGCTACAGCACAATAGCTGAATCAGCAGACAAGTAATGTCAATTTAATGACATGGTATTATAAAGAGAGTGTAGGGACAGAGGGACCTGGGGTCCATGTAGATAGATCTTTGAACATGGCAGGGCATATTGGCAAAAATAGGAAGATAGAGTAGTTAAACACGTGGCTAAAGAGCTGGTGTAGGAGGGAGGGTTTCAGTTATCTGGACCACTGGGAGCTCTTCCGGGGCAGGTGTGACCTGTATAAGAAGGACGTGTTGCATCTAAACTGGAGAGGCACAAATATCCTGGCCGCAAGGTTGCGAGTCACACGGGAGGGTTTAAACTAGTATGGCAGGGAGATGGGTACTGGAGCAATAGGTCAGAAGGTGAAAGAATTGAGGGAGAATTAGGGAATAGGGCCAGTATGGCTCTGAGGAAGAGCAGACAGGGAGATGTTGCTGAAAACAGCGGGACTGCTGGCCTGAAGTGCATATGTTTTAATGCAAGACGTATAACAGGTAAGGCAGATGAACTTAAGAGCGTGGATTAGTACTTGGAACTATGATGCTGTTGCCATTAGAGACCAGGTTGAGGGAAGAACAGGATTGGCAGCTAAACGTTCCAGGATTTAGATGTTTCAGGTGGGATAGAGAGGGATGTAAAATGGGTGGAGGAGCTGCGCAACTGGTTGGGAGAATATCACAGCTGTACTGCGAGAGGACTCCTCCGAGGGCAGCGAGGCTATATGGGTAGAGTTCAGGAATAAGAAGGGTGCAGTCACAATGTTGGGGGTTTGCTACAGGCCACCCAACAGCCAGCGGGAGATAGAGGAGCAGAAAGGTAGACAGATTTTGGAAAGGAGTAAAAGCAACAGGGTTGTTGTGATGGGAGACTTTAACTTCCCCAATATTGACTGGGACTCACTTAGTGCTCGGGCTTAGACGGGGCAGAGTTTGTAAGGAGCATCCAGGTGGGCTTGTTAAAACAATATGTAGATAGTCCAACTAGGGAAGGGCCAATACTGGACCTGATATTGGGGAATGAGCCTGGCCAGGTGGTAGAATTTTCAGGAGGGGAGCATTTTGGGAACAGTGACCACAATTCAGTAAGTTTTTAAGTGCTGGTGGACAAGGATAAGAGTGGTCCTAGGGTGAATGTGCTAAATTGGAGGAAGGCTAATTATAACAATCTTAGGCGGAAACTGAAGAACCTAGATTGGGGGGGGGGGGGGGGGGGGGGGGGAGGGGAGAGTTCTATAAGAAATAATTTTTATTGAAATGTTTTACAAAAAATATAGCAACAAACAATAACAAGCAACAATAAAGCAACATAATAAGTATAACCACCCCCAAGACTGTAGCAACGCACAGATATCGCGCACCCCCCCAAACCCAGTAAACAAGAGAACATAAAAATAAAATAAAAATAGTCAACGCCCCCCTTTCCCCCTTCCTCTTCCCCCCTCCCCTTCCTCTTTCCCCCCTCCCCCTTCCCCTCTCCCCCTTTCTCCTTTCCCCCACCCCCTCCCTCCCCGCTTCCCACCCCTCCCCCTCTTCTCCCTCTCTTTCCCACCCCCCTCTTTCCCACCCCTCACCCTCCCTCCCACCTCCCTCTCCCCCCCTTCCCTCACCCCTCCCCCTCATCCCTCTCCCCTCATCCCCACCGCCCCTCCTCCCCCTCCCTCGCTCCTTCCACCCCCTCCCTCCCTCCCCCCGCCCATCCCCTTCCCCCCTCCCCTCTCCACCCCTCTCCTCCCCTCCCCCCTCCTCTCCCTCCTCTCCCCTCCCTCCCCTCCCCCTCCCTCCCCTCCCCCCTCCCCTCCATCCTCCTCTCCCCCCATCCTCCTCTCCCCCCATCCTCCCCTCCCCTCTCCCCTACCCCCCTACCCCCCATCCTCCTCTCCCCCCCATCCTCCCCTCCCCTCTCCCCTACCCCCCTACCCCCCTCCCCTCCCTCCCCCCCATCCTCCCCTCCCCTCTCCCCTACCCCCCTACCCCCCTCCCCTCCCTCCCCCCCTCCCCTCCCTCCCTCGCATCCTTCCACTGTAGCAAGATCCTCCGCCGGGCTACTAGGGACGCAAAGGCCAAAACACCGGCCTCTCTCGCTTCCGGCACTCCCGGCTCCACCGCAACCCCAAAAATCGCGAGTCCCCAGCCTGGCTTGACCCTGGATTCTACCACCCTCGACACCGTCCTCGCCACACACTTCCAGAACTCCTCCAGTGCCGGGCATGCCCAGAACATATGGCATGGTTCGCTGGATTCCCAGAACACATGACACACCTGTCTTTGCCCCCAAAGAACCTACTCATCCTAGACCCGGACATGTGGGCCCGGTGCAGCACCTTGAATTGGATGAGACTAAGCCGCGCACATGAGGAGGAAGAGTTAACCCTCTCCAGGGCATCCGCCCATGTCCCTTCCTCGATCTGTTCCCCCAGTTCCCCCTCCCACTTAGCCTTTAGCTCCTCTACTGACGCCTCCTCCACTTCCTGCATTACCTTGCAGATATCTGATATCTTCCCATCCCCGACCCATCCATCCCATCAATGAACAGGTCCCTCAGCTGTCTGATGCCCGCTCTGTGCCAACCCTGGAACCCCCCATCAATGTGGGGCAGCAGGGTAGCATGGTGGTTAGCATAAATGCTTCACAGCTCCAGGGTCCCAGGTTCGATTCCCGGCTGGGTCACTGTCTGTGTGGAGCCTGCACGTCCTCCCCCTGTGTGCGTGGGTTTCCTCCGGGTGCTCCGGTTTCCTCCCACAGTCCAAAGATGTGCGGGTTAGGTGGATTGGCCATGCTAAATTGCCCGTAGTTGTCCTAATAAAAGTAAGGTTAAGGGGGGGTTGTTGGGTTACGGGTATAGGGTGGATACGTGGGTTTGAGTAGGGTGATCATGGCTCGGCACAACATTGAGGGCCGAAGGGCCTGTTCTGTGCTGTTCTATGTTAATGTTCCCCGGGACGAACCAATGGTTCCCCCTTAGCGGAGCCTACATCGAGCCCCCCACTTCCCCCCTATGTCGCCTCCACTGCCCCCAAATCTTGAGGGCAGCCGCCACCACCGGACTCGTGGTATACCTCGTAGGAGGGAGCGGCAACGGCGCCGTTACCAGGGCCCCCAGGCTTGTGCCTCCACAGGACGCCATCTCCAACCTTTTCCATGCTGCCCCCTCCCCCTCCATCACCCACTTGCGCACCATCGACACAATAATACCCCGAGAGATTGGGTAACGCCAGCCCCCCACCATCTCTACCCCGCTCCAAGAAGACCCTCTTCACCCTCGGGGTCCCATGCGCCCAAACAAAGCTCATGATGCTGCTAGTCACCCTCCTGAAAAAGGCCCTAGGGATAAAGATGGGCAAACACTGAAAAAGGAACAAGAGCTTCGGGAGCACCGTCATTTTGACGGACTGCACTCTACCCGCCAGCGATAGCGGCACCATGTCCCACCTTTTAAATTCCTCCTCCATCAGCTCCACAAGCCTGGTAAAATTAAGCTTGTGGAGAGTCCCCCAACTCCTGGCCACCTGCACCCCCAGGTACCTAAATCTCTTCACTGCCCTCTTAAACGGAAGCCTCCAAATTCCCTCCTCCTGATCATCTGGGTGCACTACAAATACCTCGCTCTTGCCCAGATTCAGCTTATAGCCCGAGAAGCTCCCAAACTCAGCCAACAGCTCCATCACCCCCGGCATTCCCCCCTCTGGGTCCGCCACATACAGCAGCAGGTCGTCCGCATACAGCGATACCCGATGTTCCTCCCCACCCCGCACCAGACCCCTCCACCTCCCCGACTCCCTCAACGCCATAGCCAGAGGTTCAATCGCCAGTGCAAAAAGCAAGGGGGACAGGGGGCACCCCTGCCTGATCCCACGGTAGAGTCTGACGTACTCTGATCTCCTTCCATTAGTAACTACACTCGCCATCGGGGCCTCATAAAGCAACCTCACCCATTTGATTAACCCCTCCCCAAATCCAAACCGCTCCAGCACCTCCCACAGGTACCCCCACTCAACTCTATCAAACGCCTTCTCTGCATCTAGCGCCACCACTATCTCAGCCTCCCCCTCCATCGCCGGCATCATAATAACATTTAACAACCTCTGCACATTCGTGTTAAGCTGTCTTCCCTTGACAAATCCTGTCTGATCCTCGTGTATCACCCCTGGCACACAGTCCTCTATCCTGGTGGCCAGGATCTTCGCCAGCAACTTAGCATCCACATTGAGGAGCGAGATTGGCATGTATGATCCACACTGCAGGGGGTCCTTATCCCGCTGCAGGATCAAAGAAATCAGCGCCCGTGACATCGTAGGGGGCAAAGCTCCCCCGCAAACTTTTTATAAAATTCCACCGGGAACCCATCCGGCCCCGGCGCCTTTCCCGACTGCATTTGACCAATCCCCCTGACTAGCTCCTCCAACTCAATCGGCGCCCTCAGCCCCTCCACCAGCTCCTCCTGCACCTTTGGGAAACGTAGCCTGTTCATGAAGCTCTCCATCCCCCCCCCCCCCCCCCCCCCACCACCGGTGGCTCCGACCGGTACAGTTCCTCGTAAAAGTCCCTAAAGATCCCATTCACCTCTGCCCCCTTCCGCACCACATTCCGACCCTTATCCATCACTCCACCAATTTCCCTAGCCGCATCTTGCCTGCAGAGCTGATGCGCCAGCATCCTGCTCGCCTTCTCCCCATACTCATAAACCGCGCCTTGCGCTTTCCTCCACTGTACCTCTGCCTTTCTGGTGGTCAGCAAGTCGAACTTGGCCTGCAAGCTACGCCGTTCCCCCAGCAATCCCTCCTCCGGGGCCTCCGCGTACTTCCTACCCACATCCAGGAGCTCCCCCACCAGTCTCTCCCTCTCCCTCCTTTCCCTATGGGCCCAGATGGAAATCAGCTCCCCCCGGATCACTGCCTTTAGAGCCTCCCAAACCATCCCCACCCGGACCTCCCCCGTGTCGTTGGTCTCAAGATACCCCTCAATACTTCCCCGGACCATCCTACACACCTCCTCATCAGCCAGCAACCCCACGTCCAGACGCCACAGCGGGCGCTGGTCCCGTGCCTCCCCCATCTCCAGATCGACCCAGTGCGGAGCATGGTCTGAAATTGCTATGGCCGAATACTCGGCATCCTCCAACCTCGGGATCAATCCCCTGCTCAGGACGAAAAAATCTATTCGGGAGTAAACCCTATGCACATGGGAGAAAAAGGAGTACTCCCGCGCCCTCGGCCTCCCAAACCTCCAGGGATCCACCCCTCCCATCTGGTCCATAAACCCCCTCAGCACCTTGGCCGCTGCTGGCCTCCTACCCGTCCTTGAACTGGACCGGTCTAGTGGGGGATCCAGCACCGTGTTAAAGTCTCCCCCCATGATCAGGCCCCCTGCCTCCAGGTCCGGAATGCGGCCCAACATACGCTTCATAAAGCCAGCATCATCCCAATTCGGGGCATACACGTTTACCAGCACCACCTTCTCTCCCTGCAGCCTACCCTTCACCATAACAAATCTGCCCTCCTTGTCCGCCACCACCTCAGACGCCTCGAACGCCACCCACTTCCCCACCAGAATCGCCACCCCCCGGTTCTTCGCGTCTAATCCTGAGTGGAAAACCTGCCCCACCCACCCCTTCCTCAGATGAACCTGGTCCGCCACCTTCAAGTGGTCTCCTGGAGCATAGCCACGTCCGCCTTCAGCCCCTTCAAATGAGAAAATACCAGAGCCCGCTTAACCGGCCCATTCAGCCCCCTCACGTTCCAGGTGATCAGCCGGATCAGAGGGCACCACGCCCCCCCTCCCCCGCCGACTAGCCATAGCTCATCGACTGCTCGCCCCAGGCCAGCACACCCCACCCGACCCGTTCCCCATGACGATACCGCCTCTCCTCTACCCCCCCCCCCCCCCCCCCCCCCCCCGGCCCACACCAGCTCCCTCCTGGCCATCCCAGCAGCAACCCGGTATTTCCCCCCCCCCAGGCCAGGACCCCTCCTAGCCACGACGCACCCTCCATGGTACTTCCGTGAGTCAGCTGACTTCTGCTGACCCCGGCAACTCCTGCCAAAACCCGGCCCCTCCCGACATGGGGTCATCCCCCCTCCTGCCACTCCTCCTTGGCACCACTTCAGTGCGGGGAAAAACCAGTAGAGGCCACGCCCCCGACAGCTCCACCTCTCCTGCCCCGCAGCGCGGGAAAGCAGAGGAAAGCCCCACCCCACCTTTCTCACACAGCTCCCATATTCCAGCTCCACCCCATCCCCCAGCCCCGTACAGAAGAAAAAACAAACCCCCAGCATTCCCCACATAACACAAAACCATACCCAACAGAACCACCCGGAAACAGAGCAAGAACCAGCATAAAAAACACATGTCAAAATTACAAAAACAGCAACAGCAAAAACAGCAACGACCGTAGTACACAAGACCCCACAGCCCCCAGACCCTAGTTCGAGTCCAGCTTCTCCGCCTGCACAAAGGCTCACACCTCCGCCGGGGACTCGAAGTAGTAATGCCGGTCCTTATATGTTACCCACAGACATGCTGGCTGCAGCATTCCAAATTTAACCTGCTTGTTATGCAGCACCGCCTTCGTCCGGTTAAACCCGGCCCGCCGCTTAGCCACCTCCGCACTCCAGTCCTGGTAGATTCACACTACCGAGTTCTCCAACTTGCTGCTCCTCTCCTTCTTGGCCCAGCGCAGCACACGCTCCCGGTCACTGAACCGAAGGAACCGCACCAGCACCGCCCGTGGGGTTCATTCGTCTTGGGCCTCCTGGCCAGCATTCTGTGGGCTCCTTCAAGCTCCAGGGGCAATTGGAAGGACCCCGCCCCCATCAACAAATTCAGCATCGTGGCCACATAGGACGGAAGATCCGACCCCTCCAGCCCCTCCGCCAGGCCCAAGATCCTCAAATTCTTTCGCCTCGTGCGAAAGTCCAGTTCCTCCAAGCGGTCTTGCCACTTTTTGTGAAATGCCTCGTGCATCTCCACCTTCCCCACGAGGACCACGGCCTCCTCCTCCTGATCAGCGGCCTGCTGCTGCAACTCCTGAATGGCCGCCCCCTGGGCTGTCTGGGTCTCAAGCAGCTTGCTGGTAGTCGCATTCAGGGAGTCCAGCAACTCAGCCTTCAGCTCCGCAAAACAGCGCAGAAGATCAGCTTGCTGCTCCTGCGCCCACTTCCACCAATCCTCGGGTGCTCCGCCGGCCGTCATTTTGTCCTCCTTTTGTCCTGCTTTTTCTGGGGAGCTGCTGCAGCCTTTTTCTTTGCCCCACTCTGGGTGCGCACCATAAATTTCGGAGAATGTTCCTCCAAACACCTTCCCCCACCAGGAATCGTCGAAACAGCGCCATTTGGGGCCCTAAAACAGGCCCGAAAGTCCTTTGATAGCGGGAGCTGCCGAACGTGCGGCTTAGCTCCGCATCACCGCAACCGGAAGTCCGTGGGGGGGGGGGGATGTTTGAGGGTAAATCATTATCTGACATGTGTGAGGGTTTCAAATGTCAGTTGAAAGGAATTCAGGACCAGCATGTTCCTGTGAGAAAGAAGGATAAATACGGCAAATTTCAGGAACTTTGGATAACGAGAGATATTGTGGGCCTCGTCAAAAAGAAAAAGGAGGCATTTGTCAGGGCTAGAGGGCTGGGAACAGACAAAGCCTGTGTGGAATATAAGGAAAGTAGGAAGGAACTTAAGCAAGGAGTCAGGAGGGCTAAAATGGGCGAGGTACTAAATGAATACTTTGCATTAGTATTCACCAAAGAGAAGGAATTGGTGGATGTTGAGCCTGGAGAAGAGTGTGTAGATAGCCTGGGTCACATTGAGATCCAAAAAGATGAAGTGTTGGGCGTCTTGAAAAATATTAAGGTGGATAAGTCTCTAGGTCCGGATGGGATCTACCCCAGAATACTGAAGGAGGCCAGAGTGGAAATTACTGAGGCCATGACAGAAATCTTTGGATCCTCACTGTCTTCAGGTGATGTCCCGGAGGACTGGAGAATAGCCAATGTTGTTCCTTTGTTTAAGAAGAGTAGCAATGATAATCCAGTGAACTACAGGCCGGTGAGCCTTACATCAGTGGTAGGGAAATTACTGGAGAGAATTCTTCGAGACAGGATCTATTGGACATATTAGCGAGAGGCAACACGGTTTTGTGAAGGGGAGGTCGTGTCTCACTAACTTCAGTTTTTTGAGGAGGTCACAAAAATGATTGATGTAGGTTGGGCAGTGGATGTTGTCCATATGCACTTCAGTAAGGCCTTTGACAAGGTCCCACATGGCAGACTAATACAAAAGGTGAAGTCACACAAGATCAGAGGCGAGCTGGCAAGATAGATACAGAATTGGCTCGGTCGTAGAAGGCAGAGAGTAGCAATGGAAGGGTGCTTTTCTGATTGGAGGGCTGTGACTAGTGGTGTTCCGCAGGGATCTGTGCTGGGACCTTTGCTGTTCGTAGTATATATAAATGATTTGGAGGAAAATGTAACAGGACTGATGAGTAAGTTTGCAGAAGACACAAAGGTTTGGTGGAATTGAGGGTAGCGATGAGGACTGTCAGAGGATACAGCAGGTTTTAGATCGTTTGGAGACTTGTGCGGTGAGATGGCAGATGGAGTTTAATCCAGACAAATGTGAGGTAATGCATTTTGGAAGGTCTAATACAGGTAGGAAATATACAGTGAATGGTAGGACCCTCAAGAGTACAGGTCCACAGGTCACTGAAATGGGCAACACAGGTGGAGAAGGTAGTCAAGAAGGCATACGGCATGCTTGCTTTCATTGGCCGGGGTATTGAGTATAAAAATTGGCAAGTCATGTTGCAACTGTATAGAACCTTAGTTAGGCCACACTTGGAGTATAGTGTGCAATTCTGGTCGCCACACTACCAGAAGGATGTGGAGAGGGTGCAGAAGTAATTTACCAGGATGTTGCCTGGTATGGAAGGCATTAGCTGTAAGGAGAGGTTGAATAAACTTGGGTTTGTTCTCACTAGAACGACGGAGGTTGAGGGGCGACCTGATAGAGGTCTACAAAATTATGAAGGGCATTGACAGGCTGGATAGTCAGAGACTTTTTCCCCAGGGTAGAGGAATCAATTACTAGGGGGCATAGGTTTAA
Organism: Scyliorhinus canicula; assembly: GCF_902713615.1. Lineage (NCBI taxonomy): Eukaryota > Metazoa > Chordata > Chondrichthyes > Carcharhiniformes > Scyliorhinidae > Scyliorhinus > Scyliorhinus canicula. The sequence continues at coordinate 136,982,253 of NC_052153.1, read as the reverse complement.
GGTACGAGGGGCAAGATTTAGAGATGTACGAGGCAGGTTTTTTTTACACAGAGGGTAGGGGGTGCCTGGAACTCGCTGCCGGAGGTGGTGGTGGAAGCAGGGACAATAGTGACGTTTAAGAGGCGTCTTGGCAAATACATGAATAGGATGGGAATAGGGGGATACAGACCCCGGAAGTGTAGAAGATTTTAGTTTAGATGGGCAGCATGGTCGATGGAGGTTTGGAGGGCTGAAGGGCTTGTTCCTGTGCTGTACTTCACTTTGTTCTTTGTTGTTCAAAATAGGATTTAGGGGCTTATCAGTCGAGATCCAGAGCATTAAAGTGGAACATTTATGGATCGTCGATTAGCCCACAATTTGAATATTGTGCTCAGTTCTCGTCACTGAACTGAAGGAAAGTTGCAAGTGGCCTTGCGAGGGTGCAACGGAAATTTACCAGAATGGTCCAGGGATGAAGAATTTTAACTACAGGGTTAGGTTACAAAAATTGGGGTTGTTCTCCTTGGAACAAAAGAAATAAGACAAGGTTATGACAATTTTTGATTTGGAAAACAAGGAAAAGGTATTCTCATTGGCCGATAGCTCAAGGACTAAGGAACATATTTAATGTTTTGAAGAACAGATGCAAAGGGAATGCAAGGAAGAACTTTTTTTATGCACAGTATCTGGTAATGACTTGGAACTTGCTTTATAGAAGATTGATGGAAATGGAGACAATGGACTAGATTTTTACCTCGATGCAGAGCCTCTCCATTCTGGTGAAAATCCAGAACTGGTCAGAAATTCTAGAAAGTGCCCCCAAACATGCCAATTTCCATTTCCACAGGGGTGACATTGGAGACACGCAAAGCTTTACACATGCACAGTTTATGGAGACTGCAGCCATTTTAAGTCACCAGCTAGCTCCATTGAAGTGGGGTTGTGGCAGACCAGGTATGGAGTGTGCAGATTAGACCTGGTAAGAGGTCTGAACTTGGTTGATTCATCTGAATAGCCAAGGAACTGTTTTGCAGAGGTAGCTATCCCTCTTTGGGTTTGTTAAAAGTAAGCATAATTGCACAAGAAGTCATAAACTCAAGCTGCTGAGGAACTGTCAAAGCGTGTCAAGAAACTATCATGCTGTCAAAAAGCCGTTCAGTAAGCCTTAATCTCCCACAATTCCAGAATTATTCTTGAGAACAAAGATAGTATCCAGCCTAATTTCTCTGTAATATTTATGCCACTCATTCGTGCCACACAAGTTCCAGAAAATGGCCACCTCCCTTGATGCACAACAGGCTTGCTCATGGTGGGGTCACATTTGCATATTTCTCCCATTCAAGAGGATGATGAGCAAGTATCAGAATGATTTGGCACAGCAATAAACTGAATTTGAATAAAAATGTTGGGGGTTTTAAGGAAAGAAACAATTTCAGAAGGCTTATTCCCGGATTGATTTTTTTTTGTCCTCAGCAGGGCGCTAATCCAGAGAGTGGTGGGGGCGGAGTATTCGACGATAGTCATATCTGACGACACTCCGCATTCGGTGGACCTGGAGCTGGGGGAGGGGAAGGATCAGCGCCCGCTGTGGAGGTTAGATTTGGGGCTTCTGTCAGAGGAGGAAGTATGTGGGCGGGTCCATAGGTGCATAGAGGGGTATTTGGAAGCTAATGACAATGGGGAGGTGCAAGTTGGGGTGGTCTGGGAAGCGCTGAAGGCAGTGGTTAGAGGGGAGCTGATATCTATTCGTGCGCACAGGGAGAGGGGGGAGGGCTGAGAGGGAGTGGAAGACATGGTAAGGGTGGACAGGAGGTATGCGTATGTCCCGGAAGAGGGGCTTTTGAGGAAGCGTTGCAGTCTCCAAGCGGAGTTCGATATACTGACCACCCGGAAGGCGGAGGCGCAGTGGAGGAGGGCGCAGGGGGCGGTACATGAGTATGGGGAGAAGGCAAGTCGGATGCTGGCCCACCAGCTCCGGAAGCGGGAGGCAGCGAGAGAGATAGGGGGAGTACCAGATGCAGGAGTGAACCGGGTGCGGAGTGATAGGGACATTAATGGGGTGTTCAGATCCTTTTACGAGGTGTACCAGTCGGTGCCCCCTAGGGAGGTGGGAGGGATGGACCGTTTTCTGGATAAGCTCAAGTTCCCAAGAGTGGAGGAGGAGCGGGTGGAGGGTCTGGGGGCCCCAATCGAGTTGGAAGGGCTGATGGAGGCGCTGGGGAGCATGCAGACAGGGAAAGCACCGGGACCTGGCGGGTTCCCGGTGGAGTTTTTTAAGAAGTTCTCAGACCTGCTGGGCCCATTGTTAGTGAGGACCCTGAATGAGGCGAGGGGGGGGGCTTTGCCCCCGGCGATGTCTAGAGCAATAATCTCACTGATTCTGAAGCGGGATAAGGACCCCCTCCAGTGTGGGGCTTACAGGCCGATCTCGCTCCTCAACATGGACACAAAGTTGTTGGCTAAGATACTGTCCAGGAGGGTGGAAGATGTGGTCCCGATGGTTATCCATGAGGACCAAACGGGGTTTGTGAAGGGGAGGCAGCTGAATGTTAATGTGCGGCGGCTTCTCTTAATGTCATGATGATGCCGTCGGTGGATGGGGAGGCGGAGATAGTAGCATCGATGGATGCGGAGAAAGCTTTCGATAGGTTGGAGTGGAGCTACCTGTGGGAAGTGTTGAGGAGATTTGGGTTTGGTGAGGGATTCATCAGCTGGGTGAGGCTGCTGTATAGTGCCCCGGTAGCGAGCGTGGTGACGGTTAAGATGACAGTGCTCCCGAGGTTTTTGTTTCTCTTCCAGTGTCTCCCCATCTTGATTCCGAAGGCTTTTTTTAGGAGGGTTAATAAGAGTATTCTGGGGTTCGTGTGGGCGCGGAAAACCCAGAGAGTGAGGAGGGTATTCCTGGAGCGAGGCAGGGAGGTAGGTGGTTTTGCGTTGCCCAACCTGTGTAGGTACTACTGGGCTGCGAATGTGGCAATGATTCGTAGGTGGGTGATGGAGGGGGAGGGTGCTGCACGGAAGAGGTTGAAGGTGGCGTCCTGTGTGGGTACGAGTTTGGAGGCATTGGTGATGGCCCCGCTCCCACTCCCCCGGCACGGTATTCTACGAGTCCAGTAGTGGTGGCTTCCCTCAAAATTTGGGGGCAGTGGAGGCGGCATAGGGGGGGGAAGTGAAGGCCTCAGTTTGGACCACGATACGGGGCAACCACCGGTTTGCACCAGGGAGAATAGATGGTGGGTTTTTGAGTTGGCATAGGGCAGGCATCAGGCGGATGGGGGAACTTTTCCTCGATGGGAAGTATGCGACCTTAGAGGAGTTGAAGGGGAAGTGGGGTCTCCCCCCGGTATACTTTCAGGTATATGCAGATTAGGGCGTTTGTTAAGTGCCAGGTGGCGGAGTTTCCGCTATTGCCGCCAAGGGGGGTGCAGGATAGGGTGCTCTCGGGGACGTGGGTCGGTGAGGGTAGGATCTCGGCAATTTATCAGGTGATGTAGGAGGGGGAGGAGGCCTCGGTGCAGGAGCTGAAAGCGAAGTGGGAGGAGGAGCTAGGGGAGGAGATCGACGAGGGGATGTGGGCGGACGCCCTGGGGAGGGTGAATTCGTCCTCTTCTTGCGCACGGCTCAGCTTAATTCAGCTGAAGGTGCTGCATAGGGCACACATGACTGGGGCCAGGCTGAGCCGGTTCTTTGGGGGTGAGGACAGGTGTGGAAGGTGTTCGGGAGGCCCGGCGAATCACACCCACATGTTCTGGGCGTGTCCGGCGTTGGAGGGGTTCTGGAAGGGGCTGGCAGGGACCTGGTCCAAGGTGGTCGGTTCCAGGGTGGAACTGGGCTGTGGGCTCGCTATCTTTGGGGTAGCATCCAAGCCGGGAGTGCAGGAGGCAAGAGAGGCCGGTATCCTGGCCTTTGCATCTCTAGTAGCCCAGCGTAGGATTCTTTTACAGTGGAGGGACGCGAAGCCCCCAAGCCCGGAATCCTGGATTAACGACACAGCCAGGTTCATCAAACTGGAGGGTGTCAAGTTTGCCCTGAGGGGGTCGGTACAAGGGTTCTTCCGGCGGTGGCAGCTTTTTCTTGATTCCTGACGGAGTGTTAGAGGGTGGTCAATCTCAGTAGCAGCCGGGGGCGGGGGGGGGGGGGGTTTATAGGTCTGTTAAGGGGGTTTGTTTTCTGACTGTATGTTTGCTACTTTCTTTTTTTGTTATCATTAGCCCAGTACTCTGTATTCCTGTTACTCCTTCCAACATGAATCACCTCACACTTTTCTGCATTAAACTCCATTTGCCACTTCTCGGCCCAGCTCTGCAGCTTATCTATGTCCCTCCGTAACCTGCAGCATCCTTCCGCACTGTCCACAACGCCACCGACTTTAGTGTCATCCGCAAGTTTACTCACCCATCCTTCTCACCCTCCTCCAGGTCATTTATAAAAATAACAAACAGCAGTGGCCCCAAAACAGATCCTTGTGGTACACCACTAGTAACTGAACTCCAGGCTGAACATTCCCCATCAACCACCACCCTTTGTCTTCTTCCAGCTAGCCAATTTCTGATCCAACCTGCTAAATCACCCTCAATCCCATGCCTTCATATTTTCTGCAATAGCTTACCGTGGTGAACCTTATCAAACGCTTTACTGCAATCCATATACACCACATCAACTGCTTTACCCTCGTTCACCTGTTTGGTCACCTTCTCAAAGAACTCAATAAGGTTTGTGAGGCACAATCTACCCTTCACAAAACCATGTTGACTATCCCTAGTCAAATTATTCCTTTTTAAATGACTATAAATCCTATCTCTTATAATCCTTTCCAAGACTTTGCCCACAACAGACGCAAGGCTCACTGGTCTATAGCTCCCAGGGTTGTCTCTACTCCCCTTCTTAAATAAGGGGACAACATTTGCGATCCTCCAGTCTTCTGGCACCATTCCTGTAGACAATGACGACATAAAGATCAAAGCCAAAGGCTCTACAATCTCCTCCCTAGTTTCCCAGAGAATTCTAGTATAAATCCCACCCGGCCCATGGGACTTATCTATTTTCACATTTTCCAGAATTGCTAACCTTATGAACCTCAATCCCATCTAGTCTAGTAGTCTGTATCTCAGTATTCTCAACAACATTGTCTTTTTCCTGCGTGAATACTGACGAATAATACTCATTTAGCACTGCTGTCCTTGACTGGCCCTACTCTTACCCTAGTCATTCTTTTATTCCTGACATAATATTATTATTCCAGTACCTTTAAGAAATGGGTGTTTATTACTGCAGTGATGTCAGAGTGGGTGGAGCTGGGCTGTCTGTCAAGCTTTTTACTTTCGCTTTAGGCTTTTGCTGCAGGATGGGTTTGGTTTCATTTTAGTTTTGGAGAAGCTGCAATCACAGCAGGATGGGTGTGAATCTCTGCAAGCTTATGCATGTTCATTTGCTGATTTCAACGTGATAACTGTTCTCAGTAGTGAAGTTAAGTCTGATGTCTTTCTGATTTGAAGGTTTTTTTAAGTCTTATGGATGTTAAAAGGACAGCTTAAGCATTACTTAGTATTGTATTCTTTGGGGGTTGTATTTGAACTGATGGTTGCTAAGATGTTCACTGTATGTTTTAAAAAGGTTAACTTGAGTTCATAGAATAAACATTGTTTTTGAAAAATACTTTTCCATTTCTGCTGTACCACACCTGTAGAGTGGGCCGTGTGCTCCCCATACCACAATCTATTAAAAGTTGTAGGTCAGGTGAACTCCATGATACACTTTTTGGGGTTCTCTACTCCCTGGCCCATAACACCTCACGAACACTTCTGTCACCTCCCCTTCCTTATTTTCCAAGAGGAGATCACGGGCCATCCACATACTGAATGAAAAATTCTCCCTGAATATACTCAACAAATTTGTCTCTATCCAAGCCCTTAATGTTGTCCCAGTCAATGTTGGGAAAGTTAAAGTCCCCAACTATTACCACCCTATTTTTCTTGCAGCTATCTGTAATCTCCTTACATATTTGCTTCTCAATTTCCCACTGACTGATAATATCCAACACAATATTCTCCACTTGACTGGATGAGTGCAGCTGCAATAACACTCATTAAGCTTGGTCATCTGAAAGCTTCCCTCCAAATTACCCACAGCGATACTGCTAATCGTTTGCTGCCAAAATGCCGGAACTCACTCTCAAATAGAAGCACTATACAGTGTTTGGCATCATTCGTGACTCCTCAGATACTGAAGCAGTTTATGTTCAAATGCAAGACTTGGGATAATATCCAGACTTGGACTGGCAAGTGGCAATTAACATTCGTGCCACACAAGTACCAGGCAATGACCATCTCCAACAAGACAGAAACTAACCATTGCTCCTTGACATTCAATGACATTACCATTGCTGAATCTCCCACACTCAACATCCCAGGCATTACTGTTGACCAGAAACTGAACTGGACTAGCGATATAAAAACTGCTACCAGAACAGGTCAGAGCCTAGGAATCCTGTGGCAAGTAACTTGCTTCCCGAACCCCACTAGCCCCCCACCCCCCATCCCCACCCCAAAAGCCTGTCCATCATCTAAAGGGCACAAGTTAGGAGTTCAATGGAATACTCTCCACTTGCCTGGATGTTTGCAGCTCCAACACCCTTGTACCATCTACGGAATATACTGCAAGAACTCACTTAAGGTTCCTTTGACAGCACTTTCCAAGCCAACGACCACTACCATCTAGAAGATCACTGGAAGCATATAGCTGGGAACACCACAACATGGAGTGTCCCCTCCAAATCTCTCGCCATCCTGACTTGGGAGATCTATTGACATTCCTTGTCTGTCGCTGGGTGGGTCAAAATCCTGGAATTCCCTCCCGAGCAGCACTGTGGTTCTACGTGCACCTCAGGGAATGCAGCAATTCAAGGCAGCAGCTCATCATCACCATCTGAAGGGCAACCAGAGATGTCCAATAAATGCTGGCCTTGCCAACAACACACACATCCCATGAATGAAAAAATATAAATGTGAAATAGGAAGTCTCTGGAGGTTTCCAAGATAATGCTGCAGAAGGAACTACTGAAATGGGAATGGAATTAGGTGAAGGCAGACCCAGCCAGCTGGACAACTGAGATAAAGTACTGAAGGATTTGAACGAGTGGGTGATAATATCCAAGGAGAGGAAACCATTAATAGTATCAATTAACACAAGAGATAGGAAGGGCAGTTGAGTGGTTAATAGTTTGGTGGGAATAGAGGTGGGCATGATACGACTGTTCCACAAGCATCCCCAAGTCATCATTTAACTAAGGAAGCCGATATCAAACTAAGGAAACCGATATTCAGGAAGCCAAAGCACGTAGTGACGCAGTGGGGAAGGTAACACTGACAAAGGAGAGTACTTGCAGGCAAGGAGATGGGTTGAAGTGTGTATACTTTAATGCAAGAAGCATCAGGAATAAGGTGGGTGAACTTAAGGCATGGATCGGTACGTGGGACTACAATGTCGTGGCCATCACGGAAACTTGGATAGAAGAGGGGCAGAAATGGTTGTTGGAGGTCCCTGGTTATAGATGTTTCAACATGATTAGGGAGGATGGTAAAAGAGGTGGGGGGGGGGGGGGGGGTGGCATTGTTAATTAGAGATAGTATAACAGCTGCAGAACGGCAGTTCGAGGGGGATCTGCCTACTGAGGTAATATGGGTTGAAGTCAGAAATAGGAAAGGAGCAGTCACCTTGTTGGGAGTTTTCTATAGGCCCCCCAATAGCAGCAGAGATGTGGAGGAACAGATTGGGAAACAGATTTTGGAAAGGTGCAGAAGTCACAGGGTAGTAGTCATCGGTGACTTCAACTTCCCAAACATGGAGTGGAAACTCTTTAGATAAAATAGTTTGGATGGGATAGTGTTTGTGCAGTGTGTCCAGGAAGCTTTTCTAACACAGTATGTAGATTGTCTGACCAGAGGGGAGGCCATATTGGATTTAGTACTTGGTAATGAACCAGGGCAGGTGATAGATTTGTTAGTGGGGGAGCATTTTGGAGGTAGTGACCACAATTCTGTGACTTGCACTTTAGTTATGGAGAGGGATAGGTGTGTACATCAGGGCAAGGTTTACAATTGGGGGAAGGGTAAATACAATGCTGTCAGACAAGAATTGAAGTGCAGAAGTTGGGAACATAGGCTGTCAGGGAAGGACACAAGTGAAATGTGGAACTTGTTCAAGGAACAGTTACTGCGTGTCTTTGATATGCATGTCCCTGTCAGGCAGGGAAGAGATGGTCGAGTGAGGGAACCATGGTTGACAAGAGAGGTTGAATGTCTTGTTAAGAGGAAGAAGGAGACTTATGTAAGGCTGAAGAAACAAGGTTCAGACAGGGCGCTGGAGGGATACAAGATAGCCAGGAGGGAACTGAAGAAAGGGATTAGGACAGCTAAGAGAGGGCATGAAAAATCTTTGGCAGGTAGGATCAAGGAAAACCCCAAGGCCTTTTACACATATGTGAGAAATATGAGAATGACTAGAGCGAGGGTAGGTCCGATCAAGGACAGTAGCGGGAGATTGTGTATTGAGTCTGAAGAGATAGGAGAGGTCTTGAACAAGTATTTTTCTTCAGTATTTACAAACGAGAGGGGCCATATTGTTGGAGAGGACAGTGTGAAACAGACTGATAAGCTCGAGGAGCTACTTGTCAGGAAGGAAGATGTGTTGCGCGTTTTGAAAAACTTGAGGATAGACAAGTCCCCCGGGCCTGATGGGATATAGCCAAGGATTCTATGGGAAGCAAGAAATGAAATTGCAGAGCCATTGGCAATGATCTTTTCGTCCTTGCTGTCAACAGGGGTGGTACCAGAGGATTGGAGAGTGGCAAATATCGTGCCCCTGTTCAAAAAAGGGAATAGGGATAACCCTGGGAATTACAGGCCAGTTAGTCTTACTTCGGTGGTAGGCAAAGTAATGGAAAGGGTACTGAGGGATAGGATTTCTGAGCATCTGGAAAGACACTGCTTGATTAGGGATAGTCAGCACGGATTTGTGAGGGGTAGGTCTTGCCTTACAAGTCTTATTGACTTCTTTGAGGAGGTGACCAAGCATGTGGATGAAGGTAAAGCAGTGGATGTAGTGTACATGGATTTTAGTAAGGCATTTGATAAGGTTCCTCATTGTAGGCTTGTGCAGAAAGTAAGGAGGCATGGGATAGTGGGAAATTTGGCCAGTTGGATAACAAACTGGCTAACCGATAGAAGACAGAGAGTGGCGGTGGATGGCAAATATTCAGCCAGGAGCCCAGTTATCAGTGGTGTACCACAGGGATCAGTTCTGGGTCCTCTGCTGTTTGTGATTTTCATTAATGACTTGGATGAGGGAGTTGAAGGGTGGATCAGTAAATTTGCAGATGATACGAAGATTGGTGGAGTCGTGGATAGTGAGGAGGGCTGTTGTCGGCTTCAAAGAGACAGATAGGATGCAGAGCTGGGCTGAGAAGTGGCAGATGGAGTTTAACCCTGACAAGTGTGAGGTTGTCCATTTTGGAAGGACAAATATGAATGCGGAATACAGGGTTAACGGTAGGGTTCTTGGCAAAGTGGATAGAGCTGTGAAGAAGGCCTATGGTGTGCTAGCGTTCATTAGCAGAGGGACTGAATTTAAGAGCCGTGAGATGATGATGCAGCTGTACAAATCCTTGGTCAGGCCACATTTGGAGTACTGTGTGCAGTTCTGGTCGCCTCATTTTAGGAACGATGTGGAAGCTTTGAAAAAGGTGCAAAGGAGATTCACCAGGATGTTGCCTGGAATGGAGAGTGGGTCATACGAGGAAAGGTGGAGGGTGCTAGGCCTTTTCTCATTAGAACGGAGAAGGATGAGAGGCGACTTGATAGAGGTTTACAAGATGATCAGGGGAATAGGTAGAGTAGACAGTCAGAGACTTTTTCCCCAGGTGGAACACACCATTACAAGGGGCATAACTTTAAGATAAATGGTGGAAGATATAGAGGGGATGTCAGAGGTAGGTTCTTTACCCAGAGAGTAGTGGGGGCATGGAATGCACTGCCTGTGGAAGTAGTTGAGTCGGAAACGTTAGGGACCTTCAAGCGGCTATTGGATAGATACATGGATTAGGGTAGAATAACGGAGTGTAGATTAACTTCTTCTTAAAGGCAGCACGGTAGCATTGTGGATAGCACAATTGCTTCACAGCTCCAGGGTCCCAAGTTCGATTTCGACTTGGGTCACTGTCTGCGTGGAGTCTGCACATCCTCCACGTGTGTGCGTGGGTTTCCTCCGGGTACTCCGGTTTCCTCCCACAGTCCAAAGATGTGCAGGTCGGGTGGATCGGCCATGAAAAATTGCCCTTAGTGTCCAAAATTCTACGATTAACCTAGGACAAAAGTTCGGCACAACATCGTGGGCCGAAGAGCCTGTTCTGTGCTGTATTTCTCTATCTCTATCATTCATGTATGAACTTTGACAGAATGACCATCCCATTTTATCACAGGTATCACGGCCTCTGAATCAGACCCTGTCCTTACCCAGTACTAATCTAAATACACTTTAGGGCACAGAGCAGCGATCAAATGCAAAGCACTTTTTGAAAAGTGACATCATGAATACTGTGGTTAACTAAAACCTACAGCTCAGGATGAATTCAAAATAAAACCTGTAACCTCCCTGGTCAATACAAGGGCTTGGATTAGTCATGAGCACACCATTACAATTATGAAACGTTTACCATGGTCTAGTATCCGGCTAGGTTGCACAGCTTTTACTCTATAATGTTTGGCTTTCCATCCCCTCTGTGGGGTCCTTGTAATCTCCGAATCATACAGCCAAGTGGCTGTTTCGAAGTTGTTGCCCCGTATCAAGGCCCTGGCCTCGGCTCTGTGCACTGCCACTCTGTCGAAGTGGTGCAAACCTCCCGAGTGCTCGAAGTGGATGTGAGTGGCCACGGCCATGACCGCCTTGGTGCCAATGAGGCCGGTCGATTCCAGGTAACGGCGCAGGTCCCTCAGGCCCAGGCCTGCGTCTATCACCAGGTCCCGGAGCGAGCCCTGCACCAGCCAGATGTTGGCCCGTTTGTTTGGATCGAAGAAGCGCTCACGGATCAAATATAATCCGTTCGACACCTCCTCCCACCAGAACCAATCCCAATTAGCATCCTCCTGGTTATTCTCAGTCGTGCCCAACAGCATCGTCACACTACAACAACAACCCGGAGTGACAGCCGCCTTAACCAATCCATACTGCCCACCGGCCCATCCAATCAAAACAGAGCAGAGGCGGGCTCACTCTCTCACCTGTCACACACCATCAAAGTGTGGAAACAAGTCCTTGCATTTTGACAGCACCTTGAAAAGGGAAGAAGCAACCATGCACGCTCTGCACAGCGTTACCAAACACAATTTGACACTGAGCGACATTTAAAGATCATTAACACAGCTTGGCTAAAGAGTTAGATTTTAAAGAGTATATTAAAGGAGAGAAAGAGATCCATAGATCCCTACAGTGCAGGAAGGGGCCATTTGGTTCATCCACTCTGCACCAACTCTCTGAAAAAGCACTCTACCGAGGCCCATTCCCCTGCCCTATCCCCGCAATCCCACACATTGATCATAGCCAATCCACCTAACCTGCACATCTTTGGAATATTGGAGAAAGCCGGAGAACCCAAACACGGTAGAACATGCAAACTCCGCACAATCACCCAACGCTAGAATTGCACCCGAGTCCCTGTGCTGTGGCAGTGTTTGCCACTGTGCTGCTTGTAAGGGGCAGAGGTTTCTGGAGGGAATTCCAGAGTTTAAGGCAGAGTTTACCAGATTATCCTCCAATGTGGCCTAATTTTAACACTTGAAAATTGATGTTACCCTAGATGCCAACAAAAACAAAACAGCAATAGAGCATCGTAGCAACATTAGTACATAATTATTAAAGATAATAGACACTGTTGCAGCTGTATCAACGATCAAAGTAAGTTGTGAATCTTCCATTGTAATTTGGTTATTAATTAAATCGTTAATTATTATACATCAACATATAATACATTATACAAATCTAAAAATCTGTGCCTGTAAATATATTATTATAATATGTACTCCCTGGTCCCGTACGTCACCTGAGAGTTCATGGCTAGGATGCAGTGGACAACATTGAAGTTCGCATTTGAGTTCAGCATTACTGATCTGTAGCAATATCACATCAAGGTGCCTTCATAACCATTCTGGCATAATTGATTTTAATGTGAAATGAGACAAATAAACTTTTAAAATTCTCATGCAGCTTTCAGTCCCAAACCCACAACACACACACATAATAATCCCCTCTCCCCCCTGCCCCACACACATTGTTGAGAGCCCTCTCTCTGCACCTGCCCCGTCACACTGTATTGCGCTTTCTGCTGCCCCCTCTGTTGGGGAGGTGTAAAATAAGCTGTGTCAAGACTGGCTTTCTGCAGCTGAGCATGTGTTGGTCTTACTCAGTGCCATACATCAGAAAGATAGCGACAAGGCTGGGATGGAATTTTATTTTACATTTCATTTGAAAAATTAAGTGAAGAATATTGTGACATATTTGTATGTAATTGAACAATTGGTACCAAAAGCATATTTGGGGCAATGGGGGTGGGAGTTAACCCTGACAAAGAGGACTAGTGTACTTACGAATAACAGTTATACATTTTACTGAAAACAAATAAATAGAAAATCAGGATCAAATAAATGTTTTCCTCACCATGATGGGGCTAGATGCTTTTGATGTTGTGTCTAAGCAGTTGCCTGCAAGATAATAATAACAATAATAATCTTTATTGTAACAAGTAAGATTACATTGCAATGAAGTTACTGTGAAAAGCCCCTAGTCACCACATTCCGGCGCCTGTTCGGGTACACAGAGGAATAATTCAGAATTTCCAAAGTTAACAAACAGCACTGTCATAATATACATCCATGTATATGGTGGAGTGCAGACAGGCAGTGATTGACACACATGATCACCAGTGAGCACACAGAACACAGCAGCCAATCACCAGATAGGACACGACCACTATAAAGCCAGAGGGCACCAGTTTTCCCGCTCTCTCAGGATCCAGCCTCTGAGACAGTCAGAGCTCGTGAGCAGCAGCCAGTGCAAACACCATGTGGTAGTCAGTTAATCTGGTCAGGCTAGCCTCAGGTCTCCAGTCAAGTCAGCATAGTGTCAACCCACAGTTAATCATGTAATATAGTTAGATGTTAAATAAAACCGTGTTACATCTCATCAAGTGTTGGAAGCCTGTCTCTCTCTCTACACTGCATCAAACGCAGTCCACATAGACCCAGCCTACCCAACACATCAAGCACGTCTTTAGGGACTAGTGGGAGGAAACCGGAGCACCCGGAGGAAACTCACGCAGACACGGGAGAACGTGCAGACTTCGCACAGACAGTGACCCAAGCTGGGAATCAAACCTGGGACCCTGGCGCTATGAAGCCACAGTGCTAATCACTGTGCTACCGTGCTGCCACGGTACTAAGGAGTAAGACTCCAGTACTATGGAATAAAAGTCACCATAGTCCCAGATAACCAAAGGCTGCTTTCCTCTTTGGGGAGAGCTGACTGGTGGTGATTTAACCTGAGGATCACCACATCTCTGGTGACGGGCAAGTTTGAGAAGGCGGGCATTCATTATTAACTTCAGCCAGTACAGGAATTGCATCCGTGCAGTTGGCCACATTCTGCATCACAAACCAACTGTCCAGCCAACTGAGAACATGCTGAAATTAATGAGATTCTGGAGTCGTGATACAGTAGTCATGAAACTTAGAGCAAAGCAGAATATTGCGGATGCTGAAAACCTGAAACAAAAACAAACAATGCTGGAAAAACTCTATCACAGACCTGAAATACTAACTCTATTTCTCCCGCTTCACAGATACTTCCAAATCTGCTCATTCTTTTCAACACTTTCTGTTTTTATTTCTGAAACGTAAATAGTTCAGCGCTGCTTGGTAAAAAACACTAAGGTAAGGAAAAGTATGTGATTCCAGCTGTCATAAAGAGACAAGGTGTATTCACACACCGAGTGAAGATTAGAGAGGCTGTCAGTGTCATGCAGATCATTTGCTTGAAAGGAAATCTGACAAAGAGAGAGAGAGCAGGAGATACTCCTTTCATCCAACTTCTTCCTACAGTTCAAAGTGAAAGTCAAAAGGAAAGTGCAAGTTTGCCGGTATTATAGAATAAGGCAGTAGAACAAAGAGAGCAGGATCATTGACAAAGATAGTCATTTGATATCACAGCGCCAGCATAATGGAATTGGCATTTGTTTTCCCCTCACAAATACCATGGGGATCACTGATTGATCTCTATGTGGGCTTCATAGAATATGAGTTCCCATGTTGAGTGAGCAGAGACCAGCCTAGGCCTCAAAAAGGATATCAAAATAGCTTTGTCCCCGGAGATTGCCGAGAAAGAGATGCAAGAACTTCAAAGGATGACGGATAATAGCATTCTCAGGTTGGGTGGAGTGCCCTCGCATAGAGACAGCATATTCACGGAAGGCACCCACATGCCTCGCCCACCATCAACCCAACATTCCGACAGGGTATCCTGGCATTTAAAAAAACGCCAGGATTCCCAGAAGTACCCGGCAAACCTCTCCAGGGGATCAAAGGTGTCAGCCATAGGGTTGCTGTAGGTGAAGTTGAAGGGCATGACCCAGGTCTATATGGGTAGAACTGAAAAATAAGAAGGGTGAGATCACTTTGATAAGACTATACTATATGCCCCCAAATACTCAGTGGGATATTGAAGAGCAATTATGTAAAGAGATTACAGATAGCTGCCGGAAAAATAGAGTGGTAATAGTTGGAGACTTTGGCCGGGATTCTCCCCTACCCGGCGGGGCAGGGGGGCCCGGCGTAGTGGAGTGGCGTCAACCACTCCGGCGTCGGGCCTCCCCAAAGGTGTGGAATTCTCCGCATCTTTAGGAGCTAGGCCCGCGCCGGAGTGGTCAGCGCCAAGGGTCTTTGACGCCCGTCGCCCGGCGTCAGGGCTTCGCCGGTTCGCGCATGCGCCGGTGCGTCAGCGGCCGCTGACGTCACCACCGGCGCATGCACGGTAGGAGTGTGTCTTCCGCATCCGCCATGGTGGAAGTCGTGGCAGCGACGGAAGAAAAAGAGTGCCCCCACGGCACTGGCCTGCCCGCCGATCGGTGGGCCCTGATAGCGGGCCAGGCCACCGTGGGGGCACCCCCTAGCGGGCCAGGCCACCGTGGGGGCACCCCCCCCCCCCCCCCCCCCCCCCCAGGACCCCAGGGGCCCGCTCGCGCCGCCACTCCCACCGGCAACAGAGGTGCTCCAATTCCCGCCGGCAGGAGAGGCCTGTCAGCGGCGGGACTTCGGCCCATCGTAGGCCGGAGAATCGTCGCGGGGGGCCCGCCGATCAGCGCTGCACGATTCCCGCTCCCGCCGATTCCCGGGTGGCGGAGAAGTCCGGCCACGGCGGGGGCAGGATTTACACCGGCCCCCGGCGATTCCGTGACCCTGCGGGGGGTCGGAGAATTCTGCCCTTTAACTTTCCCAACATTGACTGGGGCAGCCATAGCCATAGGGGTTTGGATGGAGAGAAATTTGTCGAGTGTATTCAGGAAGAATTCCTCATTCAATATCTGGATGGCCCGACTAGAGAGGGGAAAAACCTGACGTCCACTTGGGGAATAAGGAATGGCAGGTGACGGACGTATTATTGAGGGATCACTTTGGGATCAGTGACCATAATTCCATTAGTTTTAAGATAGCAATGGAAAATGATAGTTCTGGCCCAAAGGTTCAAATTCTAAATTGGAGCAAGGCCAATTTCGAGGGTACTAGGCAGGAACTTTGAAAAAGTTGATTGGGGGTGCCTGTTTGCAGGCAAGGGGACAGCTGGTAAGTAGGAGGCTTTCAAAAAGGTAACTAGCATTCAGGGTGAGCACATTCCTCTTAGAGTGAAGGGTAAGGCTGATAGAAGTAGGGAACCTTGAATGACTCGGGATATTGAGGCCATGGTCAAAAGGAAGAAGGAGGCAGATGACCTGCAGCTGGGATCAAGAGGATCCCTTGAAGAGTATAGGGCTTGTCGGAGGAGAGTTAAGAGAGAAATCAGGAGGGCAAAAGGGGACATGAGATTGTCTTGGCAAATAAGGCAAAGGAAAATCCAAAGAGGTTTCACAGATACATAAAGGATAAAAGGGTGACTAGGAAGAGGGTAGGGCCTCTTAAGGATAAACAAGGACATCTATGAGATGATCCACAAGGGATGGGAAAGATCCGAAATGAATATATCTCGTCAGTATTTGCTGTTGAGAATGGCACGAATGTTAGGGAAATTGGGGAAATAAAATGTGATGTCTTGAGGAGTGTACATATTACAGAGAAGGAGGTGCTGGAGGTATTAAAGCGCATCAAGATGGATAAATCTCCAGCACCTGAAGAAATGTATCCCAGGACGTTGTGGGAGGCTGGGGAGGAAATTGTCGGCCCCTTAGCTGTGATATTTGAATCATCGACAGCCACAGGAGAGGTGAAGATTGGAGGGGAGCAAATGTTGTGTCCTTGTTTAAGATGGGCTGTAGGGATAAGCCTGGGAACTACAGACTAGTTAGCCTTGCTTCTGTAGTGGGTAAATTGTTAGAAGGTATTCTGAGGGACAGGATCTACAGGCATCTAGACAGGCAAGGGTTAATAAGGCAAAGTCAGCTTTGTAAAGGGAAAGCCATGTCTCACGAATTTGATTGAGTATTTTGGAGGGTAAAAGTTAGATGAGGGCAGTGCAGTCGGTGTTGTCTACATGGACTTTAGCAAGGCCTTTAACAAGGTACCCCATGGTAGGTTGTTGCAAAAGGTTAAACCTCACAGAATCCAGGGTGAGGTAGCCAATTGGATATGAAATTGGCTTGGCGACCGAAGCCAAAGGGTGGTTGTGGGAGGTTGTTTTTCAAATTGGAGGCCTGTGACCAGCGGTGTGCCTCAGGGATCGGTGCTGATATTTGTTATATATATTTGAATGATTTTGATGAGAATATAGGAAACATGGTTAGTACGTTTGCAGATGACACCAAAATTGGTGGCATTGTTGATAGTGAGGAAGGTTATATAAGATTGCAACAGGATCTTGACCAATTGGGCCAGTGGGCCGATGAATGGCAGATGGAGTTTAATTTGGATAAATGTGAGGTGATGCATTTTGGTAGATCAAATCAGGGCAGGACCTACTCAGTTAATGGTAGGAAGTTGGGGAGAGTTACAGACAAAGAGATCTAAGTTCATAGCTCCTTGAAGATGGAGTCGCAGGTGGACAGGGTGGTGAAGAAGGCATTCAGCATGCTAGGTTTTATTGGTCAGAATATTGAATACAGGAGTTGGAACATCTTATTGAAGCTGTACAAGACATTGGTTAGATCACACATGGAATACTCTGTTCATTTCTGGTCACCCTATTATAGAAAGTATATTGTTAAACTAGAAAGAATGCAGAAGAGATTTACAAAGATGCTACCAGGACTTGATGGTCTGAGTTATAAGGAGAGGCTGGATAGGCTGGGATTTTTTTCCCTGGAGCGAAGGAGGCTTAGGGGTGATCTTATACAGGTCTATAAAATAATGATGGAGCATAGATAGAGTGGATAGTCAACATCTTTTCCCAAAGGTAGAGGAGTCTAGAACTGGAGGGCATAGGTTTAAGGCGAGAGGGGAGAGATAGAAAAGAGACCGGAGGTAAAATTGTTTCACACAGAGTGGTGAGCATCTGGAATGAGCTGCCAGAGGCAATGGTAGAGGTGGGTACAATTGTTTCCTTTAAAAAAAGTTAGACCGTTACATGGGAGGGTGGGTTTAGAGGGATATGGACCCAATGCGGGTAAGTGGGACTATCTTAGTGATAGAAACTGGGAGGGATGGAAAAGCTGGGCCGAAGGGCCTGTTTCCATGCTATAGACATCTATGACTCTAGGTAAGGCTACCAGAATCAGCAGTACACATGCCACCCAGGCCAGAAGCCAAAACCACCTCAGGCACATGCCTTGCAAGTATACCGGCTCTCAGAGGACAAAATGATGCAGTTAAACTGCATTGTCACTACCAGGGTCGCCTCAATAAGGATAAGGCTGCTTGTCAACAGTCATTCCTTAGAGCTGGAGGTGGATATGAGAGCTGCTGTCTCCATCATTGGGAAACAGACATTCCAGCATCTCTGAACGGGCATTCTGCCTTTAAACCTAAAGGACACCAGGGACAGACTAGCTACATACATGGGAGAACAGTTAATATTATGGGGACGACCACAACCCCGATAGCTTACGGACACCAGTCGGCACGACTCCCACTGATAGCCGTGGGAGGGTCAGGGCCTAGTCTCATGGGCAGGGATTGGCTCCAGAAGATCCAACAATACTGGCTGGTAGTTTTTAAATTAGGGATCGAGGGATTGTGTGAGGTTATTAACAAATACCCCAAAGTATTCCGAGAGGGCCTCGGTAAAATAAAAGGAGCGAAAGCCAAGATCTATGTGGATCCCGACGCCTTACCAAAATATTTCATGGCTCAACCAGTCCCATAACTCTTTTATTGCGAAAGTAGAGTCGGAAATCTCGTGGTTGAATGGCCTCGGGATAATACGACCAGTACAGTTCGCAGAGCAAGCTGCATCAGTGGTCCTCAATCTGACAAGTCAGATTGCATCACTGCAGGAGTTCCTCAGGGTAGTGTCCTATGCCCAACCATCTTCCTTTGTCTTCCGTTGCTTCATTAATGACCTCCCTTCCATCATAAGGTCAGAAGTGGGAATGTTAGCGGATGACTGCACAATGTTCAGCACGATTCGCGACTCCTCGGGTAATGAAGCAGTCTATGTCCAAATGCGGCAACACTTGGACAATATCCAGACTTGGGCTTACAAGTGGCAAGTTACATTCATACTACACAAGTGCCAAGCAATGGCCATTTACAAGAGAGGATCTAATCATTCAACATCATTACCATCACTGAATTCCCCACAATCAACATCCTGTGCCAGTGATAGGTGGAGATTGACAAAGATGTTGTGGATAGAAGGACAAATGGAAGGGAATGGAATTAGGGCTGATTAAGTTTAAGAAGGGTGCTGATAATGATGCATAAAGAAATGAGAATGTGTAAATGGCAGAACAAAGGTAAACAGTATGTCAAAGGGCAACTAGCAACAGGGAATAGATGGCCCTAGTAGGGTGGGTGGGGAGTGGGGACAATGGTGAGGAAAAACAGATCGATGGAAGAAATGAAAATAAATTGATCAAAATAAAAATGGGGTGAAGGTGGAGGAGAGAGTTCACAGTCTGAAGTTGTTGAACTCAATGTTAAGTCTGGAAGGCTGTAACTGTTATGTTCTAGTGCGTGATAGTAATTGAGTCAGTGCACCAAAGAACATCTAGTTCTAGACTAGTCAAATTTATTATTGTATAACAAGCTGTGGGTTGGAAACTAATACTAACAAACTGGAACAATCACAAACTAACCATGACAACTTCTACAGACTACCCCAGGTTGCAGTGTCACATGGTATAACTTGCCTGCCACCTCGTGGTCGGAGGTCAAACATGTTTACATGTACAATTGCTTATGCATATCACTACAGTAACGCGCCTAATCAGAAGATGAGGTGCTGTTCCTCCAGTTTGTGCTGGGCTTCATTGGCCCTTTATCCAACCCCACTGCTCCATGCCCGTACCCTCCCACCCCACAATGGTATAAATGTGATCCTATTTCCAGATCTGTCCAGCTTTGACAAAGAGCCATCCAGAATTGGAATATTAACTCCATTCTCTCTCTACAGATGTGTCAGACATGCTGAGATTGTCCAGTATTTTCTACTTTTGTTTCAGATTCCAGCATCCACAGTAATTTGCATGCCAGAAGCCAAATATATTGACACACAGGGCCTTGTCCTTTGCAGACAGAAGGCGCAAGACCATGCCTTATGCCTGTTCCAACTAAATAAATCCTTGGGGGACAGTCATTCTCTGCTTCAATCTCTATGGCAATGCCTTGACCAGAGTTGGCCCTTCTGGTTTGAATTTGAAAAAGAAGTTAACTGTTCTATACAGCATTCTCTGTGGAAACACATTCACCAATCAGAGACTGCTTGCCAATCAATCAGCACACTCTTCTCGTACAGTCTAAATTTCTGTTCCCTTTACTGTTGAGTGAACTTGTGTACCTGTCCTGGTGAGTGCAAGATGAAAGGTTTGACAGCATCTCTTTTTTCAGCCATACTCACATTCTGTACTACCAAATAACTATTTGTCAAACTTATTTAGCAGCTCAATATAGCAGCAAGAAATTGTAAATCACAATGATACTACTCACAGAGCGAGATAGAGAGAGACCGAGGCATGAGCCGGGCAAGGGCAGGCCCGGGTACAGCTGGGCTTCGGTGTCAGTGTGAGGCGTCAACTTGGAGAAGGGGGAGCTTGCAGCCTCATTCCTTGTTTCTACCATCGCAGTTGGGATTGGGACCCACCGTTTGAGAATCACTGGTTTAGGACTTCGGCAGTTCCTAAACGACCCTCTTATGGACTGACCTCATTGACACTACACCCCTGTATGCTTCACCCGATGCCAGTGTTATGGAGTTACATTGTGTACCTTGTGTTGCCCTATTATGTAGTTTCTTTTATTTCCTTTTCTTTTCATGTTCTGAATTATCTGTTGAGCTGCTCGCAGAAAAATAGTTTTCACTGTACCTTGGTACACGTGACAATAAACAAAATCCAATTCAGTTGAATTTTGGATTCAACAAATGATGGATTAATTAAAATTAGAGATGCACAAAGGGTAAGATTTGGAGAAGTGCAGAAATGTATAGAAGTTTATAGAAACAGGGAGGAGCAAGACAATCAAAAGTTTGAAAACAATGAAAATAATTTTAAAATAGAGGCATTGCCTACCAGGAACCAATGTCGGTCAGTGAGGACAGAGGTGATGGATGAACAGGATTTGGTAATATAACACCCCTACACCATTGTTTAAGAAGGGAGGGAGACAGAAATGGGAAATTATAGGCTGGTTAGCCTGACTTTGGTCGTTGGTAAGATTTTAGAGTCCATTATTAAGGATGAGGTTGCAGAGTATTTGGAAGTGCATGGTAAAATAGGGCTGAGTCAGCACGGCTTCGTCAAAGGGAGGTCAAGCCTGGCATATCTGTGACAATTCTTTGAGGAGATAACAAGGAAGTTAGACAAAGGACAGCCAGTGGGCGTGATTTATTTAGATTTCTAGCTGTCTCACTCTAATATGCAGATTTGATAAGAAGTGATCCCGCCCACAATGGGTGGGATTTACATCGCAAAGTCTCACATTATATCTCGCGAGGCGTTATGAGTTGGGTAGAACCTGGGAGTGGGTTTCCCGGCTTCTATCGGCCATATTGCACCACGGCATGCTGCTTTTTGGGCATAGTGTGGCATTTCGATCGAGTCCAAAGTGTGGGCTAGCCCTGAGAGAAACTCCCCAGGGCCCAGAAAAGTGACAAAGTATGGTTAGATAGCGGTGGGGAACTCGCCAACAGAGCGGGAGAGAAACTCCCAGTTAAATCTGCCTGAAATGACACAAAACTTTCTGCTAAATCGTGCCTGATATGTTAACATGAGTTGTTTTTGTTTCTGTTTTCCTGGTGCTGCAAATTCTAGTCAGTATGTATGTGACTGTCCACTCCCTCTTCCATTTGAAGGTGTATTTTTGATCAATTATGTCTTAATAAGGCCAGCAGAACAGCCAGCAACTAAAAGTTGGCACAAGCTCTATTTTAGGCTTTAATAAATGACCTATGGCTATCCAAGAGAAAGGTAATCACTTTTTCAAATGCGCTGCAGTGAGGATTTCTGCAGTGCCCATTTGAGGCCCAGTCCATCTGCTATTCTATGAGTTAAGAGGGGTTCTCTCCTGATGGTCGTGCAGAGCCATAAGATCTGCCCCTTTCAACAGTGGAACATGGGCCCAGGACCTTTTCTTTAAGAAAACAAACACTGAGAACCATTTGAGGGAAGAAAGAACTATGTTATTTTTGTCATAGTTATCTCACATATGTTATACAATGATATATTTTAATACAAATTTAAGACATGCAGATTAGAAAATACTTTCCAGGTAGGCTCCGTAGTTTGAGACTGCCCATGATGCAGAACTGTTTCTGTACAAAGAGTGACAAAGGTACAAAAATAAACAGAAATAAATTTCACTTATTCATGTTTACAATGTACAGGCATAACTCATTTGTTTTACATTCTTGAACACTATTTAGTCAGTCTGACAAATGAATAAATTCAATATTTACAAAGGTATGGTATTAACATTTTATTTTAAACCTTTGTTTAGACATTTTAACATTTTGGTTTATTACACTAGGGCGGGGGTTATTAAAGAAAAGCGTTAAATGTCGAAATATTATTTTCTGCAGAATTGTACAATATAGAGTTGTCACTCAACAACACCCATCCCCCACCACCCCTATCACAGGAAATGAATAAGTTGAGAAGAGCCTACATGTGCAAACTTCTTCCATTTATTGATCACAAATGAGAATGCTTTACTTGAGTCAGCTTATCTTCTAAAAAGCCTGTTTCACTTTGTACCCCAGCAGTATTTGACTGATCATTTATTGGTGTCAATTATTTCCATCCAGCCATGATCCTGGCTGCTTAACTTGCGGTTGTCACGTGCATTTGGTGGTTCCCTGTGAGAAGCAACCATTGTAATTCAGTTCACACAGCAATGTAAACTAGAAGCTAAGAAAACACACACTTTAAAACAGAAAAGTTGTTTTCAGTTTATAGACACATGGCAATATTCTTCAGACTTGATTTACAAGCTAGGATAATTGAGGGCATTGTACATTAACAAAGAATGTATTGTCAGTTAAAATCTGAAGTGCAGTCATACAAGTGCAATAGTGGAGGCAGCATATGTTTCTTTCTTTGTATAATGTTGAAGAAAATTATGTTAGCAAGCTGCCACTGATCTACAATAACAGAGTAAGATAAGTTCTCTTTAACTTCATAAATAGAACAAAATATACCTTATAATATGTAAAAAAATACAGACCAGAATTGTCCGAGAAGCTAGTGTTCTGACTATTTTGACAGTGATTCTGCAGTAATTACAGTCCAGGTACATTTTTAAAAAAATTTAGAATACCCAATTCTTTTTTCCAATTAAGGGGCAATTTTGCGTGGCCAATTCACCTACCCTGCACATTTTGTTGGGTTATGGGGCAAGACTCACGCAGACACGGGGAGAATGTGCAAACTCCACATGGACAGTGACCTAGGACCATGATTGAACCCATGTCCTCAGCCCTGTGAGGCAGCGGTCATACAAATTAAATTTTCTGATTTTTAGCTTGCATATCTAGTTCCTCAACAGTGAAATGTTTAATATTCACAACAATCTAAATGGTACGTACAGAAGCTTACCTAACATATTGTGGATCCTTCTTACCATCAACGACATCCTTATCTACACGAAGAGCAATGATACCTGAATTAGGAATCTCATACATCGGTTCCAGCAGTAAATGTTCCTGAAATAAAAGCAGAAAACATTATCCTTCAAAAATGTAACTTTTAGCTGGACTTTTATCATTTTCAAAGGGTATGAGGGGCTGGTTTAGCACAGGGCTAAATAGCTGGCTTTTAAAGCAGACCAAGGCCAGCAGCAAGGTTCAATTCCCGTACCAGCCTCCCCGAACTGGTGCTGGAATGTGGCGACTTAGGGCTTTTCACAGTAACTTCATTTGAAGCCTACTTGTGACAATAAGCGATTTTTATTTCATTTCATTTTCATTTCATATAGTCAAGTAATTATACTTGTATGCTGGAGAACATAGACATCGATATGGAAGTACATTATCTGCAAACAACAATATTGAAACACAACATATGGTCAGTGCTTCAGGTCAGTGGACCATGGAGCAGGACACAGCTTATGTCCCTCTTTTCTTCATAGAGTTTCTAACCTCACCCGTGATATGAATGAATATGGTGAGTGATGCAATATTCTAGGGGCAGCCTTCCTGCCCTCTCAGCAGTAACGTGATATCAGGGTGTGGAGCATGGACTGCTTACTCATCAAACGATGGTCCTGTGATTGCAGCAGTACTGATGTAATAGCATCAATACGCAGTACCACAGAGCGGCATAGTGATACAGACTCTGTGATTTTACTAGTCTCTTTGGACATCCACTGTAACTAACCTCTTTTCATTTAGAAAGTACTCTGCTCTACCTTGGAGAGAACTGAAATGTTAACTCTGTTTCTCCTTCCACAAATGCTGCAACGCCTGCTAACCATTTCCAGCATGTTCTGTTTTATTGTACATTACATTAGTGGCTTTACATTAATTCACTTAAATTTATCTTTTTGTAGATTATTGAAATAAATATTAAGTAGCCCCAACACAAAAGTTGGAAAAAATGAGTGATCATGGAAAATTCTGAATTTATCAAAATCTCCTCAATCAGGTACAGGGTAAGATTGGTCTGGATCACTCATTTCTATATTATTGGTGTTGGTTTACTTATGTAAGTCGCTGAATGAGGATGCATTTTAGCTGGCCAAGAAACAGAGACAATTTCTCACCAACTCTATTATGATATCTATTCTGGCAGATACTGAGAACCTAGTAAGGCAGAAAGCCTAGAGAAGTATGGAAGGTGCAGGGACAAAATTAAAAAGGACATTAGAGAAACCAAAGAGAGGACATGAAAAAATGTTGACAAGTAAAATTAAGGAAAACCCCAAGCTGTTCCATAAAGAGCAAGAGGATAACTAAGGACAAAGTGGGACTAATAAGAGACAAAAAAGGTAACTTTTTTGTGGAGGTGAAGGATGTGGGCATGGTTCTGAATGAATACTTGCATCTTTACAAAAGAGGAGGTTGATGCAGATATTGTAGTTAAGGAAGAGGAGTGTGAATTACTGGATGGCATAAATAGGGTGAGAGAGGAAATGTTAAGGAAGTTAGCATAATTGAAAGTGGATAAATTGCCTGGACTAGATTAAATTTATCATAGACTGAAAGGAAAGCAATAATGGAGGCTCAGCCCATTATTTTCATATGCTCGCTGGTTAAAAGCATAGAACCACAGAAACGTTACGGTGCAGAAAGAAGCCATTCCATCCATTGCATTCCCACTGGCCAAAAAAGGGGAAAAAAAGGATCTCATCACTCATTTTAATCCCACTTTCCAGTATCTGGTCCGTGGTCAGTTACATCACTTCAGATGCAAATTCTGGTACCTTTTAAATGAGCTGAGCGTTTCGGTCTCAACCACCAACTTAGGCAGTGAATTCCAGACGTTATGCCCTCTGCGAACTGACCTCTCAACTAGGGGAAACAGATCTTTATTGACCGCCTTGTCCACCTGTACTGCCACCTTGTAGGACTTGTGGACATGTACTCCAAGGTCTCTCACTTCCTCGACCACTCTCAATATCTTCCCATTTATTGAGTATTCCCTTGCTTTATTTGCCCTCCCGAAATTCATTACCTCATACTTTTCCGGATTGAATTCCATTTGCTACTTCTCTGCCCAGTCAACCAAACCATTGATATCATTCTGAAGTCAAAAAGTATCCTCTTCAATATCAATATCATGGCCAATTTTTGTTGTCATCTGCAAATTTCCCATTCAAATGCCTCCCACATTTAAGTCTAAATCATAACACGAGCCCTGAGGATCATCATTGGGGACCGTTTTCCATTCACATAAATGTCCATTTACCATTATACTTTGTTTCCTGTCACTGAGTCAATTTTGGATCGAACCTGCCATCTTCCCCTGTACCAATGAGATCTCACTTTTTTGATCAGTCTGCCATGTGAGACCTTGTCAATGTCTTATTGAAATCCATGTAGATAACATCCGCTGCACGGCCCTCATCGATCCACCTTGTTATTTCTTTAAAAAATTATTTTAGTTTAGTAAGACATGATCTTCCCCCAACAAAAGCATGCGGATTATCCCTGATCAATCCATACTTTTGTCAGTCTCTCAGACATAGTGGCCAAAGTTTTCTGTCATTGCTCGCGGCTGGGATTTTCCCGTGCCGCTGAAAGTGAATGAAGTTTGACTGAATGCCAAATTGTCCGTTGTTGCTAACAACGGGTCCCACTATGGACGGGAACGGAGATTCCCATTCAGTGTTGCAAGACTGCTTGTTATATCTTTGCCCCTTTGGCTCACCGTAGAGCCCTGCTGTAGTACTGTATACAAGGAAGTGATGTAATGTAACATAGAGGGGGAACAGAGAAGCAATAAGGATGAGAGAGACTACACCACAATAAAGTTATGTTCAGTTTATCGAGTGTTCGTGACTGTCATTCTGCAAATACACAACAAAAACCGGTAACGAGGGTAATGGACAAAAACAATCCTAGTGCTGGCTGTAGTAAACAACAGACCAAAGTTCAAATTAATTCCTTTTGTAAATAGGAAAACCGAAGTAGCTGCTGGCAACATGGTTGCAAAATACGCATACCGGAAACCTGCATGAGTAACAACGGCGGTAGCCTTCGGCATTGTTGGAGCTTTTGATGAGAATGTAGAGCAGTGGAATTCTTATACAGAGCGTTTTGATTATTTTGTTCTAGCAACCAAAATAGATGAAGTTATTGTGGTGAATGTATAAGCACTAGCAATTCACCAGTATACTGTGTTGCATTATGCCATGCCATTAACCCTGTGGGCTCAATCAAAGGGCCACTGTGTGGCTTCACCCACAGGTGAAGATGGGGAGCATGTATGGGCTCCGCCCATGGCTCCGCCCCATATAGGAAGTATAAGAGGAGCTGACCTGTGGGACCGCCTTCAGTAATGTATCAGTCGCAGGCAGGCAAAGTTGTAAACTGATTAAAACCACTGTTTACTTCGACTCGAGTCTCTGAGTGAATTGATGGTCGCATCAGTTATTATGGTGCCCACCTTCGTGAGCGGGAGGACAAAACTTAAGCTTTTCTGCAGTCTTGTGCAACCTGATAAACCAGGCATTAAATATATAAGCAAATTGTGTAAATTCTGCAAGCACAATTTTCACCTAAATCCCTGGTGATTGCTGAACACTTTGATTTCACAAAAGAAACCGAGAGGAGGTGGAGAGTCAATCGCACTGTGGTGATCCACCACGGTGTAAATATGTGTGTGCCTGTATTAGGGGATGTACAGCAGTACCTGTATTACAGGTTCGTCGGTAGCCCCTGCCGGCTAGCTCTGCCAACAGGGAGCAGTATAAATATTCATGAGTTCTCCTGAGCTGCCATTCTACCAGCTGCAGTCGAAGGAGAAAAATCTCACGGTAATAAAGCCTCTCTTGTACCGATTTGAGTCTTTGTGTGCAATTAATAGCGCATCACGCACTATTTATTATAGTGCTTAAAAGACTTACAGAATATTGTGAATTTAGAAACATGCTTAATAACACCATTCGTGACAGACTTGTTTGTGGTCCACGCAGCGAAGAGACACAAAAACGTCTGTTAACCGAGTGTGATCTCACTCTGCAGAAAGCCACTGAAATCAGTTTCTATGGAGCTAGCTGGAAGAGAATTCCAGTAATTGGGTTCATTCACTATGGTGGACAAAATATCCACTGAATCAACCCAAGGACGCCTAGGTCCTTACATGTTACCAGTGTGAAAAGCCAGGGCATTCTGCTGCTGAATGCTGGTGTAAAGACATGGGGCAGGATTCTCCATTTCTCAGACTAAGTGTTGACCCCAACGCAGGGTTCATCATCTTCACAACACCAAAACTGCCGCTGAACTTGGGTTGATTCAGCAACTGTAGAGGGGCTAGCACCTGCATCACGTGGAACGCAAGTGATTCCAATGAAGAACGGTGTGGAATTCGCTGGGTTCGTGATTGACACTCAGGAGGCTGACAAGCTGCAGCCGCATATACGCATTAAACTACTCACACATGCCATCCCAGTCAATAAGGTGGCACTGGTTGTGCTGGGGCGCACCCATACAGATGATGGGTCGGCTGGGGCCAGAGGGCACCTAGGGGGTGTGGGGTGGGGGGTGGCCTGGGGGACACCTATACAACCTGTGGCTCGAGGTTCACAGTGGGCTGTTAGTGGTGTGCGCAGCTGCATGGCCACTGCTATTGTACTCATATATATAATCATATAATTTACAGTGCAGAAGGAGGCCATTCGGCCCATCGAGTCTGCACCGGCCCTTGGAAAGAGCACCCCACTCAAGCACATGCCTCCTCCAGTCCATCCCCTCAACCCAGTAACCCCATTATGGGCAATTTAGCAATGCCAATCCATCTAACCTGCACGTCTTTGGACTGTGGGAGGAAACCGGAGCACCCGGAAGGAAACCCATGCAGACACAAGGAGATCATGCAGACTCCGCACAGACAGTGACCCAATGGGGAATCGAACCTGGACCCTGGAGCTGTGAAGCCACAGTGCTAGCCACTTGTGCTACCGTGCTGCCTGAAGCTTGCAGTCCAGTGAGCTAACTACAACAAAATTCAGGAGTAAAATTTTGGATTTTCTCCTTGGCTGATTGGCCATGAAACTACGAGTGTAATGGCTGGTTTGGACCGTGTGTCTGAAATATTTTAAGGATAACTTTCAAAATGCAATTACAATCTTCAAGAGTTGCACAAAGCCTGGTAAAAATGAACATACCATGATTGATTTCAGTCCTCTGGCTCCTGTCTTCCTTTCAATTGCTTTATTTGCAATAGCACGTAGGGCTGCATCCGTAATGGAGAAAGTACACTAAAATATAAGTTCCAAGAAGACTCCTGAGAAATCCCATATCATTGATGCATTGTTATTTATTTTCAGAAATATTTTCAGGATTGATTATTTAAATTATTGTAGTTTTCTCTTAGTTCTCTATTTTAATATTACACAATATATTGTTCCTCATGCTTTTGGAGAATACATTTTAATCGCTCGACTATACCTCAGGAGAAATAAAAAACACTCCCCATATCAGTACCAATGTCAAGAAGACAGTGAGCCTGTTGAATCTTTGCTGCTTGAAAAACAATCAGATGGGCATGAAAATTTAGTTTACTGTTCACCCAAGATAGAAGCCCTGGAAAGGTGGCTATCAATTGTAATTTTTTTAACTAAACCTTGGATTATTAGTGCCAGAATTGCAGTATTTTCAAGTTAGTGAAGTTTAACGACAGCAAAGTAATTTTTCAAATCAACCAAGTAATTTTAGGTCTACCCATCAATTGAGTAGAGATATAACAAATATTGAAGCTCATCGAGCAAACCCTAGCATGTGAGACATTGGCCAAAATTTGTGGCTTTTATCAAGATCTGTAATTTAGATTCCCTTTTGCCATAAAGAAATTTCATGCAACGAATCCAATTCTAGGTCAGGTGAGGGGGGGCACCATTGAATTAATGACTGCACGCTGAGTATATTGAATCTGCTGAACAACTTTAGTAAAGGGTAATCTAGCTTTGATTTTGTCTCATTGGATTAATTTGCACAGCGTTTTTAGGCTCCTGCAGCACAAAGCATTCCATGACAAAGGCAAAGTTTTCAATGTATTAGAATATGTATCCCATGTGATGACAAATGTACATTTATTTCAGATTGGAATATAACATTATAAAAACATGTATTTAGAACTTGCACATATAGGCTGGTCTTCTAAATATCAAGGACCACATACTGGGGCATCTTCACCAATGTACATTCTGATCATCGGTGTTAGTCAATGGAAGGCAGTGAATGCAGGAAGGGGAATTTAACCATCTTGTAGTGAAAGAAAGAACAAACTTGTATTTATATACTGTCTGACACAGCCAGTGAAGCATTTTTAATGTCACTTTATAATGTAGATAAATGTGACAGCCAATTTGCACACTGCAAAGCCCCATAATTAGCAACGCGAAAACTACCTGAGAAAACTGCTGGTTTAAATGAGGATAAACATTGGCCATAACATTGGGAGAAATCCCTATGTTTTTCTTTTATATTTATTTTTCAGAAGGAATTAAATGTCCTACGTTACCTTTAAAGGTTTATGCTTGTTCACATCAATAGGTGCATCCTACTGGAGATGGTACAGAGGAGATTTACCAGGATGCTGCCTGGACTGGAGGGCATGTCTTATGAAGAAAGGTTGAGGGAGCTAGGGCTTCTCTCACTAGAGCGAAGAAGGTGGAGAGGTGACTTGATAGAGGTGTACAAGGTGATGGGAGGCATGGATAGAGTGGATAGCCAGAGACTTTTCCCCAGGGTGGAAATGGCTGTCACAGGGGGACATAATTTTAAGGTGATTGGAGGAAGGTATAGGGGAGATGTCAGAGGTAGGTTCTTTACACAGAGAGTGGTGGGTGTGTGGAATGCACTGTCAGCAGAGGTGGTGGAGTCAGAGTCATTCGGGACATTTAAGCGACTCTTGGACAGGCACATGGACAGCAGTAAATTGAAGGGCTGTAGGTTAGGTTGATCTTGGATTAGGATAAATGGTCGGCACAACATCGTGGACTGAAGGGCCTGTACTGTGCTGTACGGTTCTATGCTCTATGTACTGCCTGGAGTTTAACAACTTATTTTCTACTTTTATAATTTAATGTCATAGTAGTTAAACTATTTAAAATGAGTTTAATAACCACAGCCTCTTTTTCCCTCAACAAACTCAGTCTCAGCTTTCTATTGTATCAAGAATTTAATATATTTGTGTTATTATTTGATTAGTATGTGTTGTTGCAAAATATGGAACATCTCCCTCAAAGAAATGAATGGAATGAGTGTTGCTTCATTGGGGCCAAATCGGACAACTTGAGTGCCCAACCACAGGAATTGCACAGGCAGTGTGACCATCTCTGCCTGAATGTGGCTGCAATCACAGGATAATGCAGATTAGTCAACTTGAATCGTTTACTGGCTCTTCACAGACCAGGATTACCAAGACTGCACATCAGTGGCTACCCTTTTGAACCAGGTGCTTTACTGGCATGGGGAGGGGGTGCTGGGGGTAACAATGTCAGAGTATTAGGGAGTAAAAGATAGACATGCTCAAATTTTCTTTTTAAAATTTAAAAGCCCATTCAATTAACCCAATGGAGAAATAACTTGCTCAAAAGTGACAGCAGAACACTAATTCACCAATTGTTTTGGATATTGATGTTGAATGTATGCATATGTACATTTTTGTAACCACGTTTACATACTAATATTGAATTATTCATCTAACCCGAAACAGTGTAGCTGATATTTTGGTTGTGTCCTCACACTGTTTGACAACCATCATTATTGTTTTTGTTTGATTGCCATAGATAAATGGAATTTAGTTAGTTATTTTTATTTTATTTTAAGCATTGGCAGTTTGCATGTTCAATTTTGAAATGCTATATAGCTGCCTTAATTTCAACAAGTAGTTAAGTGATCACTATTTTGTTTATGAATAATAATAATAATAATAAAAATACGGGGAGGCCAATATCACCAATAAGAAAATAAATCAGTTTTGGACCACCAGGAATATCAATGTAAACTTATACCAGAATACTCCTTAACTTAACCACTGGTCATTCTTCTCCCTACTGGTACAAAGAGGTAGAGAACAGGAGTGTGGAACTGCAGTGGCAATACTGCTTCTTCAATGGAGGATGAAAAATGTTCCTTCTTTCCTCCAACTCTTCAGAAATTATGGCCAATTGAGACAGCTACCTATGTCCAGCGCTTCGTCAACGCTGCCCTGAATCAGACGTTTGCAGCAATGCAAGAGCACCTGGAAAGGTGACTGTCTTGTTTTATTTCCCTTTCTGTGGGAAAGTGCCTGATGTCAGGTTGGTGCTTTTGCACAGTGATATACTGATGGGAAACTCAGTAGCACAGAAGATTGTAACCAAGTTATAAAAGCTGGGACCGATTTTCTTTTGGGGCAATTTGCTCGTGCTGTTGGTGAGGGTTTAAATCAACTTGGCAGGAGTGTGGAATCCAGGAGGTAATACAAAGAGGGAAAGGTGCAAAGAGTGTTGGGAAAGACAGGCTGTATACGATTTGGAAATAGTTGGGTTGGTTTAGCAGAAGAGGGAAAGTAATAAAGTCTAAATTAAGATTACTGTGCATGTATGTGAACACATGGAATGAGAAATAAGATCAATACGTTGCAAATACGGAGATCCACCTGAAACTATGTTGTTGTGGCAATAGCAGAGGCCACCCTCAAAGAAAAGCAGGACTTGATAAATTAAATATTCCTGGATATGTTCAGGAAAGATAGGAATGGAAGAACAAAGAACAAAGAAAATTACATCACAGGAACAGGCCCTTCGGCCCTCCCAGCCTGCGCCGATCCAGATCCTTTATCTAAACCTGTCGCCTATTTTCCAAGGATCTACTTCCCTGTTCCCCGCCCGTTCATATATCTGTATAGATGCATCTTAAATGATGCTATCGTGCCTGCCTCTACCACCTCCGCTGGCAAAGCGTTCCAGGCACCCACCACCCTCTGCGTAAAATACTTCCCACGCACATCTCCCTTAAACCTTCCCCCTCTCACCTTGAAATCGTGACCCCTTGTAATTGACACCCCCACTCTTGGAAAAAGCTTGTTGTTATCCACCCTGTTAGTACCTCTCATAATTTTGTAGACCTCAATCAGGTCCCCCCTCAACCTCCGTCTTTCCAACGAAAACAATCCTAATCTACTCAACCTTTCTTCATAGCTAGCACCCTCCATACCAGGCAACATCCTGGTGAACCTCCTCTGCACCCTCTCTAAAGCATCCACATCCTTCTGGCAATGTGGCGACCAGAACTGCACGCAGTATTCCAAATGTGGCCTAACCAAAGTCATATACAACATATGTAACATGACCTGCCGACTCTTGGACTCAATACCCCGTCCAATGAAGGCAAGCATGCTGTATGCCTTCTTGACCACTCTATCGACCTGCGTTGCCACCTTCAGGGTACAATGGACCTGAACTCCCAAATCTCTCTGTACATCAATTTTCCCCAGGACTCTTCCATTGACCGTATAGTCCGCTCTTGAATTAGATCTTCCAAAATGCATCACCTCGCATTTGCCTAGATTGAACTTCATCTGCCATTTCTCTGCCCAACTCTCCAATCTATCTATATTTTGCTGTATTCTCTGACAGTCATCCTCGCTATCTGCAACTCCACTAATCTTAGTATCATCTGCAAACTTGCTAATCAGACCACCTATACCTTCCTCCAGATCATTTATGTATATTACAAACAACAGTGGTCCGAGTAAGGATCCCTGTGGAACACCACTAGTCACCTTTCTCCATTTTGAGACACTCCCTTCCACCACTACTCTCTGTCTCCTGTTGCCCAGCCAGTTCATTATCCATCTAGCTAGTACACCCTGAACCCCATACAACTTCACTTTTTCCATCAACCTGCCATGGGAAATTTTATCAAACGCCTTACTGAAGTCCATGTATATGACATCTACAGCCCTTCACTCATCAATTAACTTTGTCACTTCCTCGAAGAATTCTATTAGGTTTGTAAGACATGACGTTCCCTGCACAAAACCATGCTGCCTATCACTGATAAGTCTATTTTCTTCCAAATGTGAATAGATCCTTTCCCTCAGTATCTTCTCCAACAGTTTGCCTACCACTGACGTCAAGCTCACAGGTCTATAATTCCCTGGATTATCCCTGCTACCCTTCTTAAACAGATTACTGTGGTGAGGTGTGGAAGAGGTGTGGCAATATTGATTTAAGGAGGACATTGCAGTGCTGAAGAGAGAGGATATCCCAGCGATGTCAAGGACAGAATCTATTTGGCTAGGGTGAAGGAATAAGAAAGGTGCAAATATATTGCTCACTGTAGTCTGTATACGACAAACTAGTGGAAAAGGTGTAAAGGAACAAAGTTGGTAGGAAATTATAGACAAGGGCAAGAATTATAGAGTAGTTCTAATGGAAGATTCTATTTGTCCAAATATTGGCTGGGATATTAGTAGTGTAAAGGGCGGAGATAGGAAGATTTCTGACGGGAGAATTTTCTGCAGCAATTTGTTTCCAGGTCAAACAAGAAACAAAGCATTGCTAGACCTGGTTCTTGGGAATGAAGTGGGCCAAATGAATCAAGTGTTAGTAGGGGAACATTTAGGGAATAATGATTATTCTATCATGAGGTTTAGGAGTTGGCTATGGAAAAGGACAAGGAGCAATGCAGAATAGGAATAATTAACTAGAGGAAAGCCAACATAAATGGGATAAGAATGGATCTGGCCATGTAAATTAGAATCAAAAGATTAGCAATCAAAACTGGAACTGAATAATCTTTATTAGTGTCATAAGTAGGCTTATATTAACACTGCAATGAAGTTACTGTAAAAATCCCCTAGTTGCCATGCTCTGCGCCTGTTCAGGTACACTGAGGGAGAATTTAGAATGTCCAATTCACCTAAGAAGCACGTCTTTTGGGACTTGTGGGAGGAAACAGGAGCACCCAGCGGAATCCCACGCAGACACAGGAGAACATGCAGACTCCGCACAGACAGTGGACCCAAGGCGGGAATTATCATGGGTCCCTGGCGCTGTGAAGCAACAGTGCTAACCTCTGTGTGACTGTGCCACCCCTGGTAATAATGATAGGTGGCTTTTAAAGAAGAGAGTTCAAGGTAGATTCCTACAAAGTGGAAAGGTAGAACAAAAAACTCTGAGCTCCATGGATGATGAAGGAGATAGTGATTAAGTTAAAGAAGAAAAAGTGTGTTTAAGTGAGATGTCAGGCAGATAATATAGCTGAGAACCAGGCTAAATACAGAATAGCCAGAAGAGGGCACAAAGAGAGCATGAAATGATAATACTAAGCTGACATAAATATTCTTTAAATGCTTTTATAAAAAGACATAAAAATAGTTAACGAGTGGTATGAGGAGAAGTGGGGCTGGTAAAGAATCAAATGGGATTACACGTGGAAGCAGGAGACATGGTGATCTATTAAATGAGCATTTTGCTTTAACAAGGAAAAAAAGATTGAGGGGGGATCTCACAGAAACGTTTAAAATTCTAACAGGACTAGACAGGGTAGATGCAGGAAGGATGTTCCCTATGGTAGGTGTCCAGATGTAGGGGTCACAGTCGGAGGATATGGGGGAGACCATTTAGGTCAGAGATGAGGAGAAATGTCTTCGCCCAGAGAGTGGTGAACCTGTGGAATTAGTTGTCACAGGAAGTGGTTGAGGCCAAAACATTGTATGTTTTCAAGAAGCAGTTAGATTTAGCACCGAGGGCAAAGGAAATCAAAGGATATGGGGGAAAGTGGGATTAGGCTATTGAGTTGCATGATCAGCCATGATCATTATGAATGGTGAAGCAGGCTCGAAGGGCTGAATGGCCTCCTCCTGCTTCTATTCTCTATGTTTCTATATTTCTATGCTACCCAGGTCATGGCGGAAGAGGAGGTAATTCATTCACAAAAGGGTTTAAAATTGATCAGAAGGAAGTATTAGGCTGTCTGTACCTGAAATGGATAAGGCACCAGATCAGATGAGATGCATCCAAGTATACTGAAGGAAGTGGGAATGGAAATTACAGAGTTCTGACCATAATTTTCCAAGCTTCCTTCGACTCGGGAGGTACCACAGGAATGGAGAATTGCAAATATTACACCCTTGTTCAAAAAAGGCTGTAGAAATAAGCCCAGAAATGATAGGCCAGACAGTTTGCTCTCCATAGTGGGCAGGTTTTTAGAATCGATGGGCTGGATCTTACGGGTATGATTCTCACCATCAGCTAAGAAATGAGGCGAACTAGCCTGCTATGATACTACTGCCTTCCCTTTAACATTCAGAGCAGCTGGGAGGCAGGGTGATGCAGGGTTAGCATTACTGCCTCACGGCGCCGAGAACCCGGGTTTAATCCCGGTCCTCGATCACTGTCCGTGTGGAGTTTGTACATTCTCTCCGTGTCTGCATGGGTGGAAGGATCAAGAACCAGGGGTGGGATTCTCCCACAACTGGCTGGATGGCCTGACGCCGACGCCAAAAGCAGCACGAACCACTCCGGCGTTGGGCCGACCGGAAGGTGCGGAATCCTCCGCACGTCCGGGGGCTAGGCCGGCAGCGGAGGGGTTGGCGGTGCGCCAACTGGCACCAAAGGGCTGGCGCGAGTTGGCGCATGCGCAGGACCGCC
Source organism: Scyliorhinus canicula (assembly GCF_902713615.1). NCBI lineage: Eukaryota > Metazoa > Chordata > Chondrichthyes > Carcharhiniformes > Scyliorhinidae > Scyliorhinus > Scyliorhinus canicula. The sequence continues at coordinate 136,946,128 of NC_052153.1, read as the reverse complement.
GGCGTGGTTCCACGCATGTGCAAACCGGCCGGCGTGTTCCTGCGCATGCGCAGGGCGGTTCTTCTCTGTGCCGGCCATGGCGTAGCCATACAAAGGCCGGCGCGGAAGGAAAGAGAGTGCCCCCACGGCACTGGCCCGCTCACAGATTGGTGCCCCCCCCCAACCACCACTGAGGACTCACCTAGCTGGCCTACAAGCCAGGTCCCACTGTGATGGACCATATCCATTTCACGCCGGCAGGACTGGCCAGGAAACAACGGCCCCTCGGCCCATCGGGGACTGGAGAATTGCCGGGGAGCCGCTGCCAACGGCCCCCGATCGGCGCGGCGTAAACCCTGCCCCTGCCCAAAAACCAGCGCCGGCGAATACGGCAGCCGGTGTCGGAGTGGGATTCACGCCGCCCCCGCCGGGTCAGAGAATCCTGCCCCACAGCATGCAGATTTAAGGTAACTAAAGAAGAAGCAATGGCGACATGAGGAATAACTTTTTCAGATAGTGAGTAGATAGGTTCTGGAATGCACTGCCCGAGGGTGTAGTGCAAGCCGGGTCAACTGAGGCTTTCAAATTGGAATTGGATCATTATCTGAAAAGGAAAAAATTGCAGGTTAACTGCTCCTTCAGGTGCCAGTGCAGATATAACAGGCTGGTTACCCTCCTTCTGTGCTATAACCTGCTTGAGAGCAATTACAGATGGGTAATGAATGTTAGCCAATCCAGAAACGCCCATATAAATGTAAAAAAATTCTCTGAAACTGTACGTCCCATAATTCTGCTAACACGTATTTCTGCTTTAAAAAAATGCCAACACATTTTTTTCTCGTGGCAGGCTTGCAACTTGTAAGACAATAGTTTGCGCCATAGTGGTCAATTCTGAGTTTTTTTTACTGCTACCTATGCAGACAGAATTAGGCCATTTAATTTTATAGTCAGGCCCAGCTTCTGTTTCTGTTTTCTGCCTACCTTATCCATATCAAACAGCATCTTGTACTGAGTTATTATTGAATTTCGTGGTTCTGTCAAAATGCGAACTAACATGTCCTCATCTAAACTATGTAGTGCGAGAACCACAGGAAATCTTCCCACAAATTCTGGAATCATTCCATATTCTATCAGGTCCCCAGCCTCCACACTACAAAGCAACTTGTCTTTCTCTTGGGCTTCTTCATGTGCATTCTCTCCAGAGGAATTAGCCAGGCCAGCTGCTGCTATAGCTCGACGACCAGTGCCCAGGCTAGATGTTGCACCAAAACCTAGGTACTGGGTGAGGAAACATAGGTTATTTTACTTTACATTTGCTTTTACTTTACATTTGCTTCTCAGAGCTTTAATTGCACAAATTTAAACAGTTCACAGTTTTAAAAGTGAGCAATGTATCAACATTAATTTTGCTGAAGAGAGACACAGATTGTCAAAGCTTTTCATCTTGCATGCATCAGGTCAAACCCAAGAAAGCCAAATTTCAAATCATCATAGAACCCCTGCAGTGCAGAAAAAGGCCATTTGGCTCATCAAGTTTGCACGACCCTCTGAAAGAGCACCCTAATGAAGTGCATGTCCCCGCCCTATCCCCATAACCCCACCTAGACACTAAGGGGCAATTTTAGCATGACCAACCTCCTAACCTGCACATCTTTGGACTGTGGGAGGAAACAAGAGCACCCGGAGGAAACCCACACCGACATGGGGAGGACACACAAATTCCACACATTCAGTAACCCAAGGCCAGAATCGAACACCTGACCCTGGTGCTGTGAGGTAGCAGTGCGAATGCTACCATGCAACACAATAATTTATAATACAGGAGAAAAGGGGAGGCTGATTCATTGGCAAGTCCACTCTGATAGGCTGAGGCATTACCATGGAGAAGGCAACGAGGAATGTTTTGCTCCCCATGCTTTCAGTAATTAAAAGACACAAGGCTTAAAAATATTTCTTTTGTTTGCAGAGAATGGATCCCTGCGTATGAATATATGTCAGCCCTAGCGTAAATGAGCCACATCATGCGCTCAACAACATGTTCAAGCCTTGAGCCTTTTTTGAATTACCCAGCAAGCAGAAGAAGTCTTTGTTCATGGAAATACTTCAACCCATTCCAACAGCGGTTGTGGACTCCAATGGGCCCCCACTGCCACTAACCCCATCCTTCCCCCTTCTCTAATACCCCTGTTCCCTCCACCTTCCTCCCCCTGGAAAATTGCCACATTCTCCTACACTGCCGCCCCCCCCCCCCCCCCCCAACCCCCGCAGAGTGACCTTGCCAAAACCTGACAGCTTTTCACTCATAGGACCTCCAAACAGATACCCAAATCTCAATCCAAGGCTGCAGGTGTCTGTCACGACTCCTGGCAGCTGGTTCTGGGAATAATGGGAGGTAGGAGTCACTTGGTCAGAGATTGGGATTCCCCGTTTCTGGGGGGTGGAAATCCCACCTCCAGCCTATTATTGGATGGCACAGTAGCACAGTGGGTAGTACTGTTGCTTCACAGCACCAGGGTCCCATGTTCAATTGCCAGCTTGGGTCATTGTCTTTGCAGAGTCTGCACGTTCTCCCCGGGTGCTCCGGTTTCCTCCCACAAGTCCCGAGAGAAGTGCTGTTTGGTGAATTGGATATTCTGAATTCTCCCTCTGTGTACCCGAACAGGCGCCGGAACGTGGTGACTAGGGGCTTTTCACAGTGACTTCATTGCAGTGTTAATGTAAGTCTGCTTGTGACAATAAAGATTATTCTTATCAATCAATTGGTCATTAAATTGCTTTGGGCAGCCAGTGTTTCCCTCTGAGGGTTCCTGAACGGGGAATCAAGTGCTTCGTATAACTCAGCCCAGTGTCTTGACTGTCTGGCAGTGGCGAGAAGGGGTTCTGATAAAATTTCTGCATTGGAAGGGGGCTTTGACATCAAGTAGCATTGTGAGGAGACCAGGAATGCAAGAGTAGCATGGGGTTGGGGGGTGGGGTTTGTAGAAATAGATCAGTTGATTGAAGTGCTTGATGCAATACCTTAGTCAATAAAAAAAACTCAAACTCGAAATCAATTAAATGACAGTTACCTACTTAATGCTGTGAAAACAAACCTGTCAACCTTCCCCCACCTTAAAAAAGATCATAATGCCAAAATTTGCTGTTGCCATTCAATACTGCTTCTAATTCTTTGAAGTCCTTAATAAGGCAGGAAAGCTAAATCGAAGTGTAGCAATCCTTAAAGGGACTTAATCCCAGTTCCTGCATCAAAGTCTAGAAATTGGATGAGTTGGGAATTGGGACAGTGTTTCGCATGGTTAAGTCAGGAGACAGGTCCAATATACAGCAAAGAACATCGTGCACCTGAATGGCCAAGAGCCACTTTGTGACACAGTGCTGGGAAAGCAGCAGGAAGGTAGCAGTAAGTTGGATAACGAGATAAAAGCTTTGGATAGGTTAAAGGTATTTTGCAAAAACATAACGGCATGTCAGCTCAGTCAAGCAGCAAAATCTGGAGGTCTTTGACTTACAGTGCCAGTCAAGAGAGTCACAAGTTCGAAGCGTGGAAGACCTGTGGTGGGATCAGTTTTATGGGAGGCAAGTTTAAGAAGCCATTGCAAAAGGAAACAAGGGTTCCAATCTTTGAATACTGCGCTAACATTCAGTGGGATATTTGTGTCTGATGCCGGCAAAGTTTGGCGCTCTTTGGAATCTATAATCTTCTACAGCTAATAAGCTGGCACATAAAACAAAAATGGGGTCATCATTAATGAAAGAAACAAGAGCACCTTCTGCTGACTGTAATGGCAATGAAAGAAATAGTTCCTCATGTGCCATATAAAAAAGAATAGAAAGAAGATGTTGAAGAAACCTTATATGAGAGAAAAGTAGGCAAGGGCATCAGGTAATTATTCCCCCCCCCCCGGCCCCCACCTCAGCAATTTGATGGCATTCTCACCAAATATACTTGCAGCAAACATATGCTGGATCTCAAACAAGACTTAGGATGTGAGGATTCCATTTTCTGGAGTTCCCACCTTGATTTAAGTGCCAACATCCACCCTCCTCTTGAGGACATAACAGAGCCTGGCCCAGTTTATAACCAATCAAGAAAATCCCCCCTAAATTTATAGAATTCATCTTTCATTCATCAGAGAAAACCCAAGAATGCCAAATTTCAAATGGTCATCAAATCCCTGCATTGCAGAAGAGGCCCTTTGGCCCATCAAGTCTACACTGACCCTCTGAAAGAGCACCCTACCGAGGCTCATGCCCCTGCCCTATCCCCGTAACCCCATCTAACCTTTAGATAACAAGGGGCAATTTTAGGATGGATAATCCCCTAACCTGCAGCTCTTTGAACTGTGTGAGGAAACCGGAATACCGTGAGGAAACCCACGCCAACATGGGGAGAACATGCAAACTCCGGAATGGCTGTGGATTTAAGGGTCTCAGACTTCTAGCACCATTTTGATATGAAAAAAGTCAAATCTGGTTCAAGATTGTTGAGCTGCAAAAAATTCTATTTTGGAATTTAAGCCCATGAAATAATCTGTTTCAGACGACAAAGTCTATGAGAATTACTCTGGTAGAACCACCACTGAGAACATTCTAACAAATTCCCACACATATTGGAATGAACATTTAGTATTTAGAGAACTAGAACAGACCTTTTCATTCGTTCTCCTGCTGATTACTCTGTCCAGTCCATTAAAAGCTCCTGAACCTACAAAGAGAATGTTGGTGGTGTCCACCGGAGTAGCATCCATACGATATCTCTTCGAGCTCCGTTCTGGGACATTTACTATTGTTCCCTCCATGATTTTCAACAAACCCTGAAAAAAAGTACCGCAATTGTACCTTAAAATTGCAATTTAAGATCTCTTTCTGCAAACACCAGTGATAGATCCCAGCCCTACACTTAAACGTAAGAGTTAAGATACCTTGGAAGGCCAAATGATAAAATGATATAAAATCTGAGCAGTCCTTACCTTGGATACTTCCATTAGATCAGAAGATTTCTTCCTCACCTACTCCCAGGTTTGGTGCACAGATGATGCAGCAATGACTCTGCTCTTTTGTACCATTCTGGTCTCCATATGATAAAAAGAATATGAGGCATTGGGAAGGTGCAAAAAAGATTTGCAAGAATGATAGCAGAACTGAGAAGGTTGTAACCATCATGAAAGGCTGAAACACTTGGTTCTCTCCAGAAAAGAAAAAAACGGAGGCATGTCTTAAGAGAGCTTTTTGAAATTGTGAAGGTGCTTGATAGGTTGACATTGAGAAGATATGACCACTTGTGGGTAGTCCAAAAATAGGGGTCATAAATCTGAGATAATCACTAAATAATCCAGTTGGGAAGAAATCTATTTTAAAGATGTGGATTAGAATTAAAAAGCTTGCGACCACAAAGAGTAGTTGAGGTGAGTAACATAGAACATAGAACATAGAACAGTACAGCACAGAACAGGCCCTTCGGCCCTCGATGTTGTGCCGAGCAATGATCACCCCACTTAAACCCACGTAACCCGTATACCCGTAACCCAACAATCCCCCCATTAACCTTACACTACGGGCAATTTAGCATGGCCAATCCACCTAACCCGCACATCTTTGGACTGCATTTGATGCATTTATGGGGAATCTAGGTATGTTCATGAGAAAGAAAGGAATAGAAGGAGGACTGATAAAGTTAGATTAAGTAGGTTGAGATGAGGCTTATATGAAGCATAAACACTGGTATAAGCGGTTGGACCAAATGGTCTATTTCTGTTCTATAAAAATGATAGAATTCTATGTAGCTTCCATCAGATTGATCTGGTGTTGCCCTCACTGTCGGGTGGCCCTTCACATCATTCCTTTGTAGGACCTCTTCTTGCAGCACTCACAAGTAGCCACTCTAGTGTTTGCATTTGCTGCAACCGCCTTTTCTTCCTCTTCAGGAGAAAAACACCTTTAAAAAGAATCAGAACTCCTTCATGTGCTGCTGCTGTCAGAAAAGTTGCCCCGTAACCCGAGGGCAGTCACAGCACATCTATGGACTGTGTATGGTGACAATTTATTCAACTGAAGCTGACTGTGTACCACAGCACCAGGTTAGACCACTATACTACAAACATGGCAGATAAGGCAAAGGAAAATCCAAAGAACTTTTACAGATACATAAAAGGGAAAAAGAGTGACGAGGGAGAGGGTCAGGCCTCTTAAAGATAAATGAGGTAATTTACGTGTGGATCCACAAGAGTTAGCAGAGGTGTTAAATGAATATTTCTCATCAGTATTTACTGTTGAGAAAGGCACGAATGTTAGGGAAATAAAAAGTGATGTTTTGAGGAGTGTACATATTACAGAGAAGGGAGGTGCTGGAGGTATTGAAGCGCATCAAGATAGATAAATCCCTGGGACCTGATGAAATATATCCCAGGATGTTGTGAGAGGCAAGAGAGGACATTGCCGGCCCCCTAGCTGAGATATTTGAATTATCAACTGCCACAGGAGAGGTGCCTGAAGATTGGAGGGTAGCAAATGTTGTACCTTTGTTTAAGAAGGGCTGTAGAGATTAGCCTGGGAACTACAGACTGGTGAGCCTTACTTCTGTAGTAGTTAAGTTGTTAGAAGGTATTCTGAGGGACATGACCTACAGACATTTAGACAGGCAAGAGCTAATTAGGATATGTCAGCATGGCTTTGTAAGGGGAATGTCCTGTCTCATGAATTTGATTGAGTTTTTTGAAGGGGTAACCTAGACGTAGATGAGTGCAGTGCGGTCAAAGTTGTCTACATGGACTTTAGCAAGGCCTTTGACAAGGTATTGCATGGTAGGTTGTTGAAAAAGGTTAAATCTCACAGAATCCAGGATGATGTAGCCAATTAGACACAAAATTGGCTTGGTGACCGAAGCCAAAGGGTGGTTGTGGAGGGTTGTTTTTCAAACTGGAGGCCTGTGACCAGTGGTGTGCCTCATGGATTGGTGCTGGGTCCACTGTTATTCGTTATATATTTAAATGATTTGGATGAGAATGTAGGAGGCATGATTAGCAAGTTTGCAGATGACACCAAATTGGTGGCAATGTGGATAGTGAAGAAGGTTATCTAGGATTGTAACAGGATCTTGACCAATTGGGCCAGAGGACCGATGAATGGCAGATGGAGTTTAATTTGGATAAATGTGAGGTGATGCATTTTGATAGATCAAATCAGGGCAGGACATACTCAGTTAATGGTAGGGAGTTGGGGAGAGTTACAGAACAAAGAGATCTCGGAGCACAGGTTCATAGCTCCTTGAAAGTGGAGTCACAGGTAGACAGGGTATTGAAGAAGGCATTCAGCATGCTAGGTTTTATTGGTCAGAATATTGAATACAGGAGTTGGGACATCTTGTTGAAATTGTACAAGACATTGGTAAGACCACACATGGAATAATGTGTTCAGTTCTGGTCACCCTGTTATAGGAAGGATATTGTTAAACTAGAAAACGTGCAGAAGAGATTTACAAGGATGCTACCAGCACTTGATGGTTTGAGTTATAAGGAGAGGATGGATAGGCTGGGGCTTTATTCCCTTGAGCGTAAGAGGCTTAGGGGTAATCTTTTAGAGATCTATAAAATAATGAGAAGCATAGATAGGGTAGACAGTCAACATCTTTTCCCAAAGGTAGAAGAGTCTAGAATTAGAGGGCATAGGTTTAAGATGAGACGGGAGAGATACAAAAGGGACAAGAGGGGAAATTTCTTCATACAGAGGGTGGTGAGCATCTGGAACGGGCTGCCAGAGGAGGGTACAATTTTGTCCTTTAAAAAGCAGTTGGACAGTTACATGGGCAGGGTGGGTATAGAGGGATATGGGCCAAATGCGGGCAAGTGGGACTAGCTTAGTGATAGAAACTGGGCGGCATGGACAAGCTGGGCTGAAGGGCCTGTTTCCATGCTGTAAACATCTATGACTCTATCTATGTTCAACATCCAAGGAGGAGTGGTCCCAGTGTCTCTGAACCTAGACAATTTATCATTCGTCATGCAGACTTTGTTACTCAAACCTTTAGTAACCAACATTATCTACTGACCAGTGCCCACCTGTCAGTTCCAGATAATAATCGACTTAGGTTTTTATGGCCTATTACTTGTATTGCAGAAATCTACCAGCGAGTCAAAAACCCAATGTCTCCATCGCTTAATCTTTTCCTGGATTTGTGCCTCAGAATACTTGACCAAATGGAATAACGGCAAATTTAGCTGGTTGATGTGTACGCCAGTACAGAAACCTGCCAGATTTGCCTGTATTGAAATGAACAGTGTAGAATTTCATGGATTATTTTATTGGCATGTGGTTCAATGCACCTGGGGAAGAAACTCAGGAAAATCTTCCCAAAAATGTGGAAGCAACACAAAATGTGCAATTTAAGTTGTAAATATATTGCATAATCATAATTATTACAAAAGTTATTGTTTCCTGTGTACATGCCTCCAAAACCTTTAGGTTGTAGTAACTTCTACTACTCTGCTGTACAAAAACGTATTTGGGCGAATACTCTGAAAAAAATATTTCTCAAACGTAGCTATTTGTCTAACTTCATATTTCCAATGGTCTGAGCTTTATTTTTCAATCAGATCCATACCATCTATTAAAGAATAACTTTTTTTGTTAGATATTATGGGCTATATTTTTGCAGAATAAGGAAATAGTGCGTCCAATTGAGACGCCGGCCCGACGATCAGTGGGCACCGATCGTGGGCCTGTCCCCTCCCGAGCACAGTCATGGTGCTCATTCCCCACAAGCCCCAAAACGGGCATCTCACAGCGATTTCACGACGGCAGCGATCAGGTGTGGTTGGCGCCGTCGTGAAACGGTCGCGAACGGCAGGCTGCTCGGCACATCCGGGTCGGAGAATCGCCAGTCGCCGTGAAAAACTGCGAGCGGCGATTCTTCCGAGCGGGGGGTGGGAGAATCGCAGGGGGCGCCAGGGGATCGAGAAATTAGTCGGGGGACCCTCCCGCGATTCTCCCACCCGGCGTGGGGAGCAGAGAATCGCGCCCAAGGAGTCTCAAATTGATGGACTAGAAATAAACGTGGAATGGGAGCAAGCCCTGCTTAAGTGTCCTGATTTAAAGTTTTTTAATCTTTCGTTCTTTATCCAGGAGAAAACAGGCTAAAGCTATCAGCGAGAGTTAAAAAAAGCACCCTCTGCTGGATTGCCATGATTGACAAGCTGTCTTTTGTAGGTTAGAAAGAAAGCATTGACATCTGTCCGTGAAGTTTCACTAGAGGTGTTTGTTGACTTTTCCCAAAGGATATTATGTCATTATGAATACTTGGATGGACTTCAAAAGCTACAATTATCTCAGTAGTGAACGTCATGTTCACAGTTTGATTGACAGTTTAAAGAAGCTGCTACAAGATTATCTATCTTTTGTCTGGGGAGTGTTTGTCTTTATAAGGAATTAACCATTTGAGGAGATTTAAAGGTTTGAATGAGTTTCATGAATGGGAGTATTTTGTCAAATGTGTAAGAATGAGATCTGTATTAGATTATTATAAGTTTATCTTTTTTCATCTCCACAGGCTCCTGAGACCTGCCATGGTGGATACTGAATGAGTAGCTCCAGAAGTGGCATGGAGGCTATGAGGGGACATGGGGTGGGGGTGGGGGTGAGGATGAGTGGTCTTGAATGTAACAGGGGGCTGTGAAGGGGCATGGATGAGTAAGGAATGAGGACTAGAAGGCTTAACAACTTTGAAAACAACTGGCACAAAGTCCCTGAGAACTGAGGCAGCCTTCTAACCTACCTAGCTCAGCAGTCACCTCGGATCTGTTTCCAAGGTTGGAGGCCCCTAATTCGCAGGAGCTAAAATTGGGTCTGACAGAACCGTTTAACCCAGATCGGACTGTCAAGACAGGAAATTTTCTCCCCGGTTCAGTCACACAAATCCAGCCATACCACTCACTTGCTGCACACCTTCTCCTCCTACGTCACGAAGCTGGTGTATTCCTGGAACTGCTCCAATCTTATCCATTTCATCAAGAAACACAATTCCTTATGGATTAAAAAATAGACAAATAAATATTTTAAAACAGTACTGCCTCACTATGGCATTCTCTGGTAGACCTATCACAACCTGCAACACAATGTGTGTTAATTATGGCTGCTCGGTTAATAGGTACTAATGATGCAGCATGCTCTCCAGGCAGATATTCAGAAATAAACTGGCATTGCCGAATAATCCATGGTCAGTGCTTCTGAATATTTCACGATTGCTCAAAACACAGCCTTTCAAGTGAGCAGGAACTGTAAATTTGAGTACTGGCAAACAGTGAAGAGTTGACACTGACAGTTTATCTGGTAGGAGAGAAGGAGAGGGTGAAAGGGGGAAATGGGAAGATACAGGTTGTGAGGAGGTCACTAGGTGGACTTATCTTAAGGGCCTCCCCTTATTTCCAGTTTCAAATGTACTGGGTGACATGAGCTTTGCAGAAGTGCTGCTGTTTCATGATTTCGAGATCCCCTAAATTCGCTGATATTTGAGAGCATAATGAATTTTCAGCCCAGCTTGCGAGCAAGCTCTCATCACTCTGTGAGCTGGCGACGTAACATGATGGAAAGATGGACCTAGAAATTCGATCAAGCTGTGATGTAGATACAGAACAATGGTTTTGAGCAGTGGCTTTGGTTCAACAGGGCAATTGCCAGCTCATTCTGTGCTGGAAGTGTATAGCACATTGTATTGTTATGCATCCAGGGCGTGTGCCAGAAACATAAATTAGTCGCTCTGCATATGCAAATAAGGAACCTAATGCCGATTTGATACCAACTTTGCAATATTTGACTGCCACTGAGGCTGTAGACGCTGCTGTTAGTCTCTTTAGACACTTGGCATCCAAATTGGCAGTCCTTAAAGGAACTGCTACAATAGGGTTGCTAACTCAGTTGGATTGCCCTGGAGTCCCCAGGGACTAGAAATAAATTTGCAGGACACTGCTGCATGCAACCAGGATAAAGATTGTAGGCCTGAATTCTTCAGATGGCAAGGTGTCACTTCCTGCCATCAGAAGAGTCGGCAGGGACATGTTCCATACTGACTCTGAGTGTCCCATAAGTCCATAAGATATAAGAGCAGAATTAGGCCATTCGGCCCATCGTGTCTGCTCCACCATTCAATAATAGCTGATATGTTTCTCATCCCCATTCTCCTGCCTCCTCCCAGTAACCCCTCATTAATATCTATCTCTGTCTTAAAGTGACTTGGCCTCCAAAGCCTTCTGTGGCAATGAGTTCCACAGATTCAACACCCTCTGGCTGAAGAAATGTCTTTTCATCTCTTTAATGGATTATCCCTTCAGTCTGAGGCTGTGCCCTCAGCTTCCCCCTCCCTCCCCCCTCCCTCCCTCCCCCCTCCTCTCCCCCTCTCTCTCCCCCCTCTCTCTCTCCCCCCCCTCTCTCTCTCCCCCCCTCTCTCTCGCCCCCTCTCTCTCTCTCCCCTCCCTCTCTCTCCCCCCTCCCTCTCTCTCCCCCCTCCCTCTCTCTCCCCCCTCCCTCTCTCTCCCCCCTTCCCTCTCCCTCCCCCCTTCCCTCTCTCTCCCCCCCTCCCTCTCTCTCCCCCCTCCCTCTCTCTCCCCCCTCTCTCTCTCTCCCCCCTTCCCTCTCCCTCCCCCCTTCCCTCTCTCTCCCCCCCTCCCTCTCTCTCCCCCTCCCTCTCTCTCCCCCTCTCTCTCTCCCCCCCTCTCTCTCTCCCCCCTCTCTCTCTCCCCCCCTCTCTCTCTCCCCCCTCTCTCTCTCCCCCTCTCTCTCTCCCCCCCTCTCTCTCTCCCCCCCCTCTCGCTCCCCCCCCTCTCGCTCCCCCCCCCTCTCGCTCCCCCCCCCTCTCGCTCCCCCCTCCCCTCTCGCTCCCCCCTCTCTCTCCCCCCCCCCTCTTGCTCCCCCTCCTGAACTGATCCCCTTAGGGCAAATTGCATCCTTTCCAATTTGAGAAATCCCGCCATATCATTGATCCAGGCCTCCACACTTGGGGGCCTCGCATCCTTCCACTGAAGAAGAGTCCTCCGCCGGGGTACTAGGGACGCAAAGGCCAGAACACCGGCCTCTTTCGCCTCCTGCACTTCCGGCTCCACCGCAACCCCAAAAATAGCGAGTCCCCAGCCTGGCTTGACCCTGGATGCTACCACCTTCGACGCCATGCTCGCTACCCCCTTCCAAAATTCCCTCAGCGCTGGCCATGCCCAGAACATATGGGTATGATTCGCTGGGCTCCCTGAGCACCTATTGCACCTGTCCTCGCCCCCAAAGAACCGACTCATCCTCGTCCCGGTCATATGAGCCCTATGCAGCACCTTAAACTGTATGAGGCTGAGCCTCGCACAAGAAGAGGAGGAGTTCACCCTTCCGAGAATATCCGCCCACGTCCCCTCCTCAATCTCCTCACCCAGCTCCTCTTCCCATTTATCCTTTAGCTCCTCCACCGAGGCCTTGTCCAACTCCTGCATCACTTGGTATATTTCCGAAATCTTCCCTTCTCCAACCCACACCCCCGAGAGCATCCTGTCCTGGACCCCACGTGGGGGCAACAGCGGGAACCCCGTCACCTGCCGCCTGGCAAACGCCCTTACCTGCATGTACCTAAACATGTTCCCCGGGGGGAGCCTGAACTTCCCCTCTAGCTCACCCAGGCTAGCAAACCTCCCATCTAAAAACAGGTTCCCCAACCTCCTAATACCCGCCCTATACCAACCCAGGAACCCACCGTCAATATTCCCCGGGACAAACCGATGGTTCCCCCGTATCGGGGACCTCAACGAGGCCCCCACCTCCCCACTGTGTCGCCTCTACTGCCCCCAAATTTTGAGGGTAGCCGCCACCACCTGGCTCGTGGTATACCTCGTAGGAGGGCGCGGCAGTGGTGCGTCACCAGCGCCTCCAGGCTCGTGTCCACACAGCACGCCATCTCCATCCTCTTCCATGCTGCCCCCTCCCCGTCCATCACCCACTTACGCACCATCGCTGCGTTAGCAGCCCAATAGTACCCACAGAGGTTGGGCAGCGCCAGCCCCCCCTATCCCTGCCCAGCTCCAAGAACACCCTTCTCACCCTCGGGGTCCCATGCGCCCACACAAACCCCGTAATGCTCCTGTTGACCCTCCTGAAAAAAGCCTTCGGGATAAGGATGGGAAGGCACTGGAACAGGAACAAAAACCTCGGGAGCACCGTCATCTTGACGGACTGCACCCTGCCCGCCAGCGACAGCGGCAACATGTCCCATCTTTTAAACTCCTCCTTAATTTGCTCCACCAGCCTTGTAAGGTTGAGTTTGTGTAGGGCCCCCCAGCTCCTGGCCACCTGGGCTCCCAAGTACCTAAAACTCCTCTCCGCCCTTTTTATTGGGAGTCTACCAATCCCCTCCTCCTGGTCCCCTGGATGCACGACAAACAGCTCGCTCTTCCCCAGGTTGAGCTTGTATCCTGAAAACTCCCCAAATTCCCTAAGGATCTTCATCACCTCCGGCATTCCCCCCACCGGGTCCGCCACATACAACAATAAATCATCGGCATAGAGCGACACACGGTGCTCCTCCCCCCTCGCGCCAGTCCCCTCCAGTTCCTCGACTCCCTCAACGCCATGGCCAGGCGTTCAATTGCTAATGCAAAGAGCAGGGGGGACAGAGGACACCCCTGCCTTGTCCCTCGATATAACCAAAAATACTCCGATCTCCTCCTATTCGTGATCACGCTCGCCATAGGGGCCTCATATAGTAGCCTCACCCATCTGACAAACCCCTCCCCAAACCCAAACCTATCCAGCACCTTCCACAAGTACTTCCACTCAACCCTATCAAAGGCCTTCTCCGCATCCAGCGCCACCACTACCTCCGCTTCCCCCGCTACCGCCGGCATCATTATAACATTCAAAAGCCTCCGTATGTTGGTGTTCAACTGTCGCCCCTTCACGAACCCCGTCTGATCCTCATGAATGACCCGTGGCACACAGTCCTCTATCCTCGTGGCCAAGATCTTCGCCCTCAGTTTGGCGTCTACATTTAACAGAGAGATCGGCCTGTATGACCCCCACTGAAGGGGGTCCTTGTCCCGCTTAAGGATCAGGGAAATCATCACCCGGGACATAGTCAGGGGCAGAGCACCCCCCCCTCCCATGCCTCGTTGAAGGTCCTAACCAACAGGGGACCCAACAGGTCCGCATACTTCTTATAAAATTCGACCGGAAACCCATCTGGCCCCGGCGCCTTCCCCGACTGCATGCTCCCAATCCCTTTGACCAGCTCATCGAGCTCAATCGGCGCCCCCCAATCCCTCTACCTGTCCCTCCCCCACCCTCGGGAATCGCAGCCGGTCCAAGAAGAGCCCCATGCCCCCCCCCCCCCCCCCCCCCGGGCCGGGGGTTCAGACCGATACAGTTCCTCATAGAAGTCCCTGGAGACCCCATTGATATCTACCCCCCTTCGCACCACATTTCCTCCGCTATCCTTAACTCCACCAATCTCCCTAGCCGCATCCCACTTGCGGAGCTGATGCGCCAGCATCCTACTCGCCTACGCCCCATATTCATACACCGCTCCCTGTGCCTTCCTCCACTGGGCCTCCGTCTTTCTAGTGGTCAGTAGGTCAAACTTGGCCTGAAGACTACACCGCTCCCTCAGCAATCCCTCCTCTGGAGCCTCTGCATAACTCCTGTCCACCCTCACCAGCTCCCCCACCAACCTCTCCCTCTCTCTCCGCTCCCTCCTCTCCCTATGGGTTCGAATGGAGATCAACTCCCCTCTGACCACCGCCTTCAGTGCCTCCCAGACCATCCCCATTCGGACCTTCCCATTAACATTAGCCTCCAGGTACCTCATGATGCCTCCTCGAACCCGCCCGCTCACCTCCTCATCTGCCAACAGCCCCACCTCCAAGTGCCAGAGCGGGCGCTGGTCTCTCTCCTCCCCCAGCTAGAGGTCCACCCAATGCGGGGCATGATCTGAAATGGCTATCGCCGAATATTCGGCGTCCTCCACCCTCGGAATCAGCGCCCTACTCATAATGAAAAAGTCGATCCGGGAATAGGCCTTGTGCACATGGGAGAAGTAGGAAAACTCCCTGGCACTTGGCCTCGCAAACTTCCAAGGATCCACCCATCCCATCTGATCCATGAACCCCCTCAACACCTTGGCCGCCGCTGGACTCCTACCTGTCCTGGACCTGGATCGATCCAGTGGCGGGTTCAACACTGTATTAAAATCCCCCCCATTATCAGGCCCCCCCGTCTCCAGGTCTGGAATGCGGCCCAACATGCATAAAACCCGCATCGTCCCAGTTCGGGACGTACACGTTGACCAACACCACCCGCTACCTCTGCAGCTTGCCGCTCACCATCACATACCTCCCGCCGCTGTCTGCCACCACATTCAACACCTCAAACGACACCCTCTTTCCCACCTGGTCCGCCACCTTCATGTGTGTCTCCTGGAGCATGGCCACGTCCGCCTTCAGGTGCGCGAACACGCGGGCCTGTTTGACCGGCCCATTCAGTCCCCTCACATTCCAGGTTATCAGCCGGATCAGGGGGCTGCCTGCCCCATCCCCCGCCGACTAGCCATTACCCTTCCTCTGCCCGCCACACTCGGCCCGTTATCCACGGTGGCAAACCCCCGGCTCGACCCCCTCTGCATACTTCAGCTCCTCCTTGGCCATTCCAGCAGCAGCCCGGTAACCCCCCCCAGGTAGGGCCCCCCTAGCAGCGTTACGCCCTCCATAGTACTCCCGTAAGCCAGCTGACTCCTGCTGACCCCGGCAACTCCTGCCATTCCTCCGACCCCTCCCAACGTGGGGTTGCCCCTCCTCCCCAGTGCCCACGAGCAGGCTCTCCTCCTCCCCCTCCCGCTCTCACACGGGAAAAATGCCTGCACTACCCGCTCTGGCTCCGCCCCCCTCAGCGCGGGAAAAAACCCGCGCTTTCCTCCTGTCCGGCCCCGCCACCTCTAAAACAACACCCATTGTCGGCCCCATCACCCCGCGGGGCCCCATCACCCCGCGGGGCCCCAGCCCCCCTTCCCACCATCAGCTCTCCACACAGCCAATCTGCCCCCCTCCTCGAGCCCATCCACCGAGCCCAAGCAAAAAGACAGCACCCCACACACCCTGAAAACAACATAGAACCAACATTAAACAGAAAACCCCCCCTCAAAAGATAACACAGTTACACATAGACCCCCGCACCCAACCCTCAGTTTGAGTCCAACTTCTCGGCCTGCACAAAGGCCCACGCCTCCTCCGGGGACTCGTAGTAAAAGTGCCGGTCCCTGTAGGTGACCCACAAACGCGCCGGCTGCAGCATGCCGAACTTTACTCCTTTTCGATGTGGCACCATCTTCGTCCGGTTGTACCCGGCCCTCCGCTTAGCCACCTCCGCACTCCAGTCCTGGTAGATTCGTACCACTGCGTTCTCCCACCTGCTGCTCCGCTCCTTCTTGGCCCACCTGAGCACACATTCCCGGTCAGCGAACCGATGAAACCGCACCAGCACTACCCGTGGCGGCTCATTCGGCTTGGGCCTTCTTGCCAGAATTCTGTGGGCCCCCTCCAGCTCCAGGGAGGCCCAAGTTCCGCAAGTTCTTCCGCCTCAACCGGTTCTCCAGCTCCTCGAACCGCTCCTGCCACTTTTTGTGGAGCGCCTCATGCATCTCCACCTTTGCCACGAGGGCTGACGCCTCATCCTCTCTTTTAGAGGCCTGTTGTCGGATCTCCCGAATTGCCACTCCCTGGGCAGTGTGAGTCTCCATCAGCTTGTTGATGGAAGCCTTCAACGGCTCTAGCAGCTCCGCTTTGAGCTCCCGGAAGCAGCGCTGGAGAGTCTCCTGCTGCTCCTGCGCCCACTGCCTCCAGGTCTCCGTCAGCCACCATCTTGTGCCTCTTCCCTGCATTTGCTTTGGCGCTGCCACCGCTATTTTACTCACCCCACTCCTGGTCCAGGCCATATACCGCTGAGGGAATGTTGTTATCGCCTTCCCACGTCAGGAGCCGTCGAAAAAGTGCCGCTGGGGAACCTAAAAAGAGCCCAAAAGGTCAGTTCCTGGCGGGAGCTGCCGAACGTGCGGCTTAGCTCCGCATAGACGCAATCGGAAGTCCAGGAATACCGTCATTTCAATTCCACCTGTTGTGATGCAACAACAGAGGGAAGTAGAACCTTGGAAAATAGGCGACAGGTTTAGATAAAGGATCTGGATCGGCGCAGGCTGGGAGAGCCGAAGGGCCTGTTCCTGTGCTGTAATTTTCTTTGTTCTTTGTTCAACACCCTCCAGTAGGGAGCATAACATTCTGGCCACAGGAGCATTTAACAATTTTATTTTGATTTCTTTATTTCCTTTGACCATTTTTATTTAGTAGTTATTAAAATATAGTTGTGGAGAAGAAACAGGCTTCTTCACGGTCAAGAAAATCTAACATCATGAAAAGTCTGCTTGCTTTCCAATTGCTGAGTCATGATAATGGAAATGATGGGTCGACCAATAGATGTAGAATCCGACAGAGCAGAAGAGGCCATTTGACCCATTGAATCTGTACTGACCCTCTGAACGAACGCCCTGCCTGGTGTGGTGATATGATCTGCATACTCGTCTGCCATTGGGCCAGAACGTCGGCTTACCATTGGCCCTGGTCGGTCATGTGCCTCTCGACCGATTGGCCGAGAGGCTGAGTTAACCACGCCTCTATTAACGAGGTATAAATGCTCAGACGCCTGACGATCGTCCCTTTCCACTGTAGACGATCGCAGAGCTGTGTTCTAGTCAATTAAAGCCAGACTTTGGTAAATCACTCGCCTCGCGTACAATCGATGGTAGATCAATTTAATTGACTACGACTTTGAAGATGGAGTTCCGCATCAAGCCCGAATGCCTCCGCATCAGCCCGCAAACTCCCAACTCTGCTGAACTTTTCCAACTCTGGCTGACTTGCCTCGAAGGGTTCCTAGCATCTACAACCACCCCCCCCCCCCAACCGGGGCACAGAAGCTACACGTCCTCCACTCCAGCGTGGGTATTGACGCTTACGCAATAATCAAAGAGGAAACGGATTATGATGACGCTATACAAAAGCTACAAGGACAATTCATCAAACCGATCAACGGGGTATTCGCTCGACATCTGCTGGCCACTAGAAAGCAGGTCCCCGGTGAGTCTCTAGACCAATACAGCCGGGCCCTCTATGCCCTGGGGAGAGGTTGCACCTGTGTAGCGGTGTCCGCTACAGAGCACATGGAGCTACTCATCAGAGACGCTTACGTGGCTGGGATGCTGTCTCTCGTGATCCGCCAGCGGATGCTGGAAAGAGACGAACTCAGTTTAACGGAGACGCTGACTCTCTCCGCCTCCCTGTAGGTCGCAGATCTAAGCGCTCGCACCTATGACCCTGGCCAGGCCGCCTCCTGGCACGCTTCCCACCCGCCAACCGCCGCTCCCGGCCTCTCTCAGGCTTGTGCCGCGGGGCGCCCCGATAAATCCGCGGGGCCCTGCTGCTACTTTTGCGGGTACGCTAAACACCCTCGCTCGCGCTGCCCAGCCCGCTCCGCCCTCTGTAAGAGCTGCGGGAAGAAGGGCCACTATTCCACAGTCTGCCAGGGCAAAACGCTGGCTGCAGCGCTTCTGGAAGCTGCACAGCACTCTCCCCCCCCTCCCCCAGGCCTCTGCGAACGGCCTGTGTGCCTCTCTCTCCCCCAGGGCCGCCCCAGCCGCTCCCGACTCGCGCCCCGCGGGCCGACAAGCGCACCTCCCCGGCCCCTCCAGGCCTCTGCCAGCCTGCCCCACACGTTTCTCCCCCCCGCCCCCGGGCCCCGGCGCCCGACCGGCTCGCCTCTCCGGGCTCTCCCGGTCCCTGCCTGCCCGCAGCGCGACTCTGCTCCCCCCGCCCCCGGCCCCCCGCACCCGGCCTGCGCGCCTTACCTCCTCCCGCAGCTGCTGCACCTAACTGCCGTCCTGGAGCCGGCCTGCGCGTCCCCACAGCTGATGCACCTAACCGGCGTCCTGGAGCCGGCCTGCGCGTCCCCACAGCTGATGCACCCGGCTCGCCTCCTGGAGCCGGCCTGCGCGCCTCACCTCATCAGCTCGCAGCGCCGGCAACGCTAGCTCCGCCACCAGCGGCAACGAGGGCTTCCTGGGCGCCGCCATCTTGGGGTGCCGACCCCACGTGCGGGTCCTGGGTGCCGCCATCTTGTGGCCCCGACCCCACGTGCGGATACTGGGCGCCGCCATCTTGGGGAACAGACCTCACATATGGATCCTGGCCACCGACTTCCAGGTCTGCCACTCAAGGTCCCTCCAGCATCAACTCGGAAGGCGACGATGGATTTTCTCCACGGCCCGCGGCCGTTCAACTCGACCAGTCTCATCCACGCACGCTCGCCAAAATGACTACGCTGATCCACCTCAACGGCCATGAGACGGACTGCCTGCTGGACTCCGGGAGCACGGAAAGCTTTGTTCACCCTGACACGGTAAGACGCTGCGCGCTCCCTGTCCATCCCGTAACACGCAAAATCGGTTTAGCCTCAGGTTCGCACTCCGTCCACATCACCGGGTGCTGCATCGCGGACCTCACGGTCCAAGGGAAGGTTTTTACAAATTATAAATTCCTTGTCCTCCCTGACCTTTGCGCACCGGCACTCCTAGGACTGGACTTCCAGTGCAACCTGCAGAGCTTAACCTTTCAATCCGGTGGCCCTATACCCCCCCTCGCTGTCTGCAACCTCGCGTCCCTCAAAGTGGACCCCCCTCCCTGTTTGCTAACCTCACCCCCGATTGCAAACCCATCGCCACACGGAGCAGACGGTACAGCGCCCAGGACCGATCCTTCATCAGGTCCGAGGTCCAGAGGTTGCTGACGGAAGGGGTCATCGAGGCCAGCAACAGCCCCTGGCGAGCCCAAGTGCTGGTGGTCCGGACGGGGGAGAAAAACCGGATGGTCATCGATTATAGCCAAACCATCAATCGGTTTACGCAACTGGACGCGTATCCTCTTCCCCGTATTTCTACCATGGTAAACGAGATCGCGACATACAAGGTCTTCACAACTGTGGACCTTAAATCCGCTTACCACCAGCTCCCCATCCGCGCGAGTGACCAACTGTACACCGCGTTCAAGGCTGACGGGCGCCACTACCACTTCCTTAGGGTTCCGTTTGGTGTCACAAATGGGGTCTCGGTCTTCCAACGGGAGATGGACCAAATGGTCAACAAGTACGGATTACAGGCTGCCTTCCCGTATCTTGATAATGTCACCATCTGCGGCCACGGCCATCAGGACCATGACGCCAACCTCCAGAAATTCCTCCAAACCGCAAAACTCCTTAACCTCACGTACAATAAGGATAAATACGTGTTTAGCACCGACCGCCTAGCCATCCTCGGCTACGTAGTGCGTAAAGGAGTGATAGGCCCCGACCCCGAACGCATGCGCCCCCTGATGGAACTCCCTCTCCCCAATACCCCCAAATCCCTCAAACGCTGCCTGGGGTTTTTCCGCATACTACGCCCAATGGGTTCCCAACTACGCGGGCAAGGCCCGTCCCCTCATGCAAACCACGACCTTCCCGCCGTCGACGGAGGCCTGCCAGGCCTTTAGCTGCATCAAAACGGACATCGCAAAGGCCACGATGCGTGCCATCGACGAGGCCCTCCCCTTCCAGGTCGAGAGCGACGCATCAGAAGTAGCTCTGGCGGCCACCCTGAACCAAGCGGGCAGACCCGTGGCCTTCTTCTCCAGAACTCTCCAGGCTTCCGAACTCCGCCACCCCTCTGTGGAAAAGGAAGCCCAGGCCATAGTCGAAGCCGTGCGACATTGGAGGCACTATTTGGCCGGCAGGAGGTTTACCCTCCTCACAGACCAACGGTCAGTAGCCTTCATGTTTGATAATGCACAAAGGGGCAAGATCAAAAATGACAAGATTTTACGGTGGCGGATCGAGTTGTCCACGTACAACTATGATATCTTGTATCGTCCTGGGAAGCTCAATGAGCCTCCTGATGCCCTGTCCCGCGGTACCTGCGCCAGCGCGCAGATAGACCGCCTCCGCTCCCTCCACGCAGACCTCTGCCATCCAGGGGTGACCCGCCTACACCACTTCATTAAGGCCCGCAACCTGCCCTACTCCATCGAGGAAGTCAGGTCAGTAACCCGTGACTGCCACATCTGCGCCGAGTGCAAACCGCACTTCTACCGCCCCGAGCGTGCACACCTGATCAAAGCATCCCGCCCCTTCGAACGTCTTAGCATTGACTTCAAGGGGCCCCTTCCCTCTAACAACCGCAACATTTACTTCCTGGCGGTTATCGACGAACACTCCCGCTTCCCCTTCGCCATTCCCTGTCCCGACATGACCACATCGACCGTCATTAAGGCCCTACTCTCCATCTTCTCACTGTTCGGCTACCCCACATACATACACAGCGATCGGGGTCCTCATTTATGAGCGACGAGCTGTGTCAATTCCTGCTAGACAGGGGCATCGCCTCTAGCAGGAGGACCAGCTATAACCCTCGGGGTAACGGACAGGTCGAGCGGGAGAATGGTACCATCTGGAAGACCATACTACTGGCCCTCCGGTCCAGAAATCTCCCTATTTCCCGATGGCAAGAGGTGATCCCCGATGCACTACACTCTATCCGCTCACTCCTCTGTACTGCAACTAATCAGACACCTCATGAGCGTCTTCTTGTTTTCCCCAGGAAGTAGTCCTCCGGATCCCCTCTCCCGACGTGGCTGGTCACCCCCGGGCCCATCTTGCTCCGGAAGCATGTGCGAGTAAAGTCCGACCCGTTGGTGGAGCATGTCCAATTACTCCACGCTAACCCGCAGTACGCGTATGTGGAGTACCCCGACGGTCGGCAGGACACGGTCTCCCTCCGGGACCTGGCACCCGCCGGCGTGCGGCCCCCTCCCACCACAGACCCCCCTCCCCTTTTTCACCCCAGCACCCCACTCAGCTTCCCCATCCCTCATCCATGGCGTCTCCGCGGCCAGCTCAGGTGACGGAGACTACTCGAAGTCTATCGCTCCCGGACTCCAGGACATCAGCAGGACCATCAGCCGATCCGACGACAACTCCTCCACTGCGGCGCTCGGCCAGGACGTCAAGGACCACCAAAAGACTGATCGAATCCTTCTAGAGTACTACAGCCCCATGGACTTTCTTTTTGTAAATATTGTTATGTCTGGGCCAGTGGGAAGCCCCCAAATTCGATAAGGGTACGGAGAGAAAATTATTCTCCCGACGGCTACTCATATTATCAGTTCTTCCCCCCCCCCCCCCCCCCCCCACCCTGGGTCTCGTTCACAACCCCCCCCCCCCCCCGCCTTCCTTCTCCGTAAGGGGTGAATGTGGTGATATGATCTGCATACTCGTCTGCCATTGGGCCAGAACGTCGGCTTACCATTGGCCCTGGTCGGTCATGTGCCTCTCGACCGATTGGCCGAGAGGCTGAGTTAACCACGCCTCTATTAACGAGGTATAAATGCTCAGACGCCTGACAATCGTCCCTTTCCACTGTAGACGATCGCAGAGCTGTGTTCTAGTCAATTAAAGCCAGACTTTGGTAAATCACTCGCCTCGCGTACAATCGATGGTACATCACCTGGCTCCCCCGCCCTATCCCCATAACACCATAACCCCACCTACCCTGCACATCCCTGAACAATCCAGTAGGAAGAGTGGGTCGGACCAGAGGGAAGGGGGTGGATCAGTGCAGGAAGGTGGGGGGTTCAGACCAGGTCACACTGGGAAGTGGGAGGAGGGTCAGGACAGGCGTGCGGGGGGCAGTCGGGATGGGGGGCAAGGGTGAAAGATAGAACATAGAACATAGAACAGTACAGCACAGAACAGGCCCTTCGGCCCTCGATGTTGTGCTGAGCAATGATCACCCTACTCAAACCCACGTATCCACCCTATACCCGTAACCCAACAACCCCACCCCCCTTAACCTTACTTTTTAGGACACTACGGGCAATTTAGCATGGCCGATCTACCTAACCCGCCCATCTTTGGACTGTGGGAGGAAACCGGAGCACCCGGAGGAAACCCACGCACACACGGGGAGGACGTGCAGACTCCGCACAGACAGTGACCCAGCCGGGAACTGAACCTGGGACCCTGGAGCTGTGAAGCATTTATGCTAACCACCATGCTACTGTGCTGCCCTTATGGTGGGTTCCCTGGGGGGGGGGGGGGGGGGGGGGGGGGGGGTTGTGTGTGCGGAAGGGGGCATCCAGTGCAAGGCTGAGTCTGGGTTTTTTTGATAGTTACTCTGGAGTTAGAAGTGAAGTTTTTCCCCTCTCTTTCAAATTAACTATCAGGGGAGAATCACCCAAAGTTGCCGATTTAAGTCGCTTCTGTCAGATAGTTCCCAGACCAGCACAGTTGTCCACTGGAAGTCAGCACTTTTGGGCAATTGCCAGGTAAACCCTTATATGGGAATATCATGGAGAGATTTCCCGGCGCATTATTGAGGTACCCCTAAATGCAACGCTTGGAAACCAGGACGTTATGGGCCAATATCACTCATAACAAATCAATAATCTCATGATGAAAACTGTGTAACACGGACAGTTTACCAGCAATATAATTACAGGTGCTCAAGAGCAGAGAGTGAAAATTCATAATGCTATTAAGTCTTACCAAACCATCTTATTTTGTATTTTAACTCGAAAACTGAATTCAAATGACTTTTGATATTGCAATTGTTAAAATATGACAGTTACCCAACACAATACATCACCACTCAGATTGATTTTGTTGGAACAGTTGTGATTCTTACCATTTTACCTTTCTACAGGATACACTTCAGCTCAATTTTTATTGAAAATGACAAAGTAAATGTAACCTGCTCCCAACTATAATGATAATCGTTATTGTCACAAGTAGAGATACATTAACACTGCAATGAAGTTACCATAAAATAACGGAGGCCACAGAAAGTCATGGGGCTGGATTCTCTGTTTCAGCAGCAAAGTGCCTGCGCCTGCGGAGCATGTGTGGTCTTTTACGAGTGAAAAGTCTGCATGAAACCCTCACCAGTCCCGGAATCGGTGAGGGGCTAGCACCGGCGCCGGGTGAAATCCCGCCTCCCACGTTGGAAAAAGCCGGAGAATGGCTGGGTCCCTGGCCATGCATGTGCACGGCTGACGACCTGCAGCGGTTGCACCGTACAACATGGCGCCAGGCGAGTGCAGAACCGACACACTACCCGTGACCCCTCAGCCCAATCCTGGGCATCCCCCACAAGTCACCCCAGCCCTCGGAGAAGCTCCCCCAACCAGCGGCACGGATCACTGTTTAGTGTGGTGGCGCAGGACACAGTCCGCAGCCACCACACCGGGTTCCTGCACGGCTGAGACCACAAGTATCCTGCGCCGTTGGGAACTCGGCCCATCGGGAGTGAAGCATCACGGGAGGGCCGGCCGATGACGCGCAAAGGCCGTTGCAACAGCGCAAGGCACACAATGCGATGACACCATTTCGGAGGGGGCGCAGCATGGCTGACTGGTGACAAACTGCCACCGGCCCCAATTTCGGCGTCGGAGTCGATTCTCTGCCCAATCGCTGATTACGATATAGGCATCGGGCAACGGAGAATCCGGCCCATGAATTCAGTGATTAGTGACAAGCTACAAGTCTCCTGTTGTTACAAAATACCCTATTAGTCTTGATGTTACCCTCAACAAATCCACAACAGTATTGACACATTTGAACAAAGGTGGCAAAAAAAAATGTTAGTATTCACTCATCTGTCTCATTTGATTGTATATTTTGACCAAAAAAAGAATACCTTGTTCAGCTCTTGCAACATTAAAGTTTGCATTCTGCAGCAGCTTAGCAATAACCGATTCAATGTCTTCACCAACATATCCTGCTTGTGTTAGACATGTACAATCACAGATAGCAAATGGTACATCCAAGCACTTGGCCAACGTCTGGGCCAACAATGTTTTCCCTATGAAAATAAAATAGATCATTTGGTTTTGAAATTAAAAACTGTGTTGTTGTGAGAAGCCGCTTTATATTATAACAAACATTTTTTAATTTACTGGCTAGAAACCCCAAAATAATTTTTTTTTTAAGTTAAAACATTTTTATAAAAACGTTCCAGTGACTTGGGATCATAGTCAATGATGGCTACATATTTACATCACTGTATCATCTGCATTCCAAAAAACATTGAAATGGAGAAAACCTGTCTACTCAGTTGCACCAATACTCAATTGGGTAGAAACAAACAATTAGTCATCGGCCGGGATTGTCCAATGCGAGTCCACCCCGCCACCGTTCCTAATGAGGACGGAGGATTAGGACTCAGCCAAATCTCCCAAATCTCCCATTCACTGCAGGGCCGGAGACTCCTATTGCCGTGGATGGACGGAGAATCCCACTCACAATCACATGGACAATAGTGATTGATCTCCTGGCTGAGAGAGGAATTTCCAGCCATGATCCAATCAAGATGTAATTGAAATGCATTAGCCATGATCATATTTGGATTACTGGGCAGTTAGTGAGAGAAGGTTTAGGAACCAACCCTTTGTGGGTTTAAGCACCTGCTTTATTTGCAGAACTGTTGGGACACAAACAACTTCATTGGACTTTAGAAGAGTGAGAGGGGATCACATGGAAACTTATAACATTTTAACAGGATTAGGGCGGCATGGTGGCACAGTGGTCCCTCCATCTAACTTGCAGGTTTTTAACCTTGTTGAATTTAACTATCCAAGTTCCCCAGACAGAGATTTTTAAAAGAACTCAATCCAGTGCTGCTGCCTCCAAGAGAACGGGGCGATTCTCCGATATTGAGGCCAAGTGTTTCACGACGCCACACACAGGGCCCGGGCACGACCTATTCTGGCCCCCACAGGGGGTCAGCACGGCGCTGGAGTGGTTCATGCCGCTTCAACCTCCTTACGGGCCGCCCCAACCTGCGCATGTGCAGTTGGGCCAGCTCAATCCTGCGCATGCGCAGTTGGGCCGCGCCATCCTGCGCATGTGCGGGGAACTTCTTACGCGTGCCAGCCCCGACCCAACATGGGGGGTCGGTGTTCAGGGGCCGGCCCGCCGATTGGTGGGCCCCGATCGCAAGCCAGACCCCTTTGGAGGGCCCCCCCGGTGAAGGAGCCCCCCCGCCCCCCGCCAGAATTCCCGCAAAGTTCCTGCTGGCAGCGACCAGGGGTGAACGGCACTGGCGGGACTCTGTCATATCGGGACGGACGCTCGCCCCATCCAGGCTAGCGCTGATTCTCCGCACCTCGGAGAATCGCACGCCGGCGTTGGGGCGTCGTGACGCGGTTGCGGTGATTCTCCGGTCCCGTGCGGGGCTCGGAGAATCGCCCCCCCCAGCAGATAACCCATCCATATGCATAATTAAACCGCCATGCTTCCAAATCACCAAGACCACTGAGTGAAAAAAGCAGGACTGCTGAATTCAGCCTGAAGCCAAGTCGCCAGCTTTCAAGAGCCATATATCCCTTCCACTTTACTGGCCTCTAAATTACTTAATCTATTCTCCAAAACTTCAAATATAGCCACCAAAGGGCACCAAAGGGCAGGGCTCCAGCTCAATATTTAGAAATGTCGTCATGAGTGTTGAAAAAGTACCTCCAGAAACCCATCAGCTGAGAACAGGACCAAAACATGTGTGTGGTGTGCGGGCCCCCTCAAGCAGCGCTCACACATATCCTCCACCCCTAAAAAAGACCGACTCATCTGGCCTTAGTGGAATGTGCTCAACCACTACCTTTAACTGGATAAGGTTCAGTCTCGCACACAACAATACTGCATTCACCCTCCGCAGCCCCTCACTCCACACCTCCTCCTCCAGTATTGGCCCCTAACTCTTCCAGCCATTTAGCTATCATCCCTCCTATCAAGCTCAACTCTTCCCCTACAATCCACTTATACATGCTGAATGTACTGCCTTCCTCCAACCCCTAACTAACCTATTTATTTGAACTAGTTAATGTCTTAGTTAAATTGGAGAACATGGGAGTTTGATAGGAGCATGTTAGTAATATTACACAGTACAATTTTCACCTGTTATGGTTCTGCCAAAGACGTATGCAAGTAACTGGATTTCAGTCCTGGCGTGAAACTGGAAATGGTATTTTGGCAAGGATTATAGTTCTCGTTGATACCAACACTCACCTCTGAATCTAAAGATTGTAAATTCAGGAACCATTCTTTGAGCAATAAATAACTCGGCTGACATTTCAGGGATGCTGCATTGTGGGAAGCACCAGACTTCACATACATTTTAATTGGAGGCACTGGGAGGGATTTTCCCAACAACCCACTATTACTGGCCAGGGTTTAGAGACCCCAAACTGTATCATAGAGTTCACCTGACCCATAACTTGAATAGATTTTGGTTATGGGGAGCACAAGGGCCCACTTTACAGGTGTGGTGCAACAGAGAGCTAAAGTATGTTTCAACAAAAACAATGTTTATTCTACGAATCCAGTTAACATTTTTAAACACACACAGCAAACATCTTGGCAACGATCAACTCAAATACTCCCCCCAAAATGTTTCCCGACGGCCTCAACACGGCTGCAGGATCAGCGATTCTGGCCCTTACAGGGGGCCAGCAGCGCGCTGGAGCGGTTCGCACCGCTCCAGTTGCTGATACAGCTGTGGAATGGGTGCCGAGGGATGCGTTATGCGTAGTGGGTCCAGCGCGAACCCGCGCATGCACAGTCCAACCAGCGCGATTTCTGCACATGCGCGGTGTCTCTCTTGTTGCCGCTGGTCCCGACCCAACATGGCGCAGGAGTACAGGGGCCGGCTCGGAATAAAGGAGGCCGGGACACAGAGAGGCTGGCCCGCCGATCGGTGGGTCCTGATCGTGGGCCAGGCCACATAGGAGGGCCCCTCCTCCCCAGGGTCGGACCCCCCTCCCCACCCACAGGCCTCCACCTGACCCTTCAACGCCGAGGTCCCGTCGGCTCAGAGCAGGTTAGAACGGTGCCGGCAGGACTCGTTTTTATAGCCGCGCCGACCATGCCGGCCCCAATGACGTTGATTCTCCGCTCTGCGCAGAATTGCGTCCGGGCGGCGTGGCGCCATTCGCGCGGCACCCCGGCGATTCTCCGATCCGGCGCGGGGTCAGAGAATCCCGCCCACAGTATTCTATAAGTAACCTTTAATCTTTCCTTGCAACATCCATAAGACAAATGTGCGGCCGGCACAGGTCCGCGCATGCTCGGGGGTGTCAGTGGCGGCTGACGCCATCCCCGAGCATGTGTGGGGGAGGGGGTTCACCTTCGCGCCGGTCATTGTGGAGGCCTACATGGCCAGCGCGGAGGAAAAGAGTGACCCCATGGCACGGGCCCGCCCGCTGATCGGTGGGCCCCAATAGTGGGCCAGGCCACCGTGGGGGCACCCCCTGGGGCTCGATCGCCCCACGCCCCTCCCCCCAGGACCCCAAAGACCGCCCGCGCCACCAGGTCCCACCGGTGAGGGACCTAGTCCAATTTATGCCGGCGGGACCTGCATAGAACGGGCGGGAATTTGGCCCATCGCGGGTCTGAGAATCGCTGGGAGCGGCTGCCGACTGGCGCAATTCCCGCCCCCGCCGAATCTCGGAGAATTTGGCGGCTGGCGGGTGCAGGATTCACGCCCCCCGCCGGCGATTCTCCAATCTGGCAGGGGGTCAGAGAATCCTGCCCCAGGTTCACATTCTCTACTGAGAGCAGTTATCACTTTTAAATTAGCAAGTGATCTGAAGGTATTCTTTTCATACAGAGTAAGACCAGAATTACAGCTTGTTTCTCTGGATGCAGCTCCCAATCTGCAAAATGAAACTAAACACACCCTGTAGCTGCTAGCTCAAAGCGAAAGTAAAACTGACAGACAGCCCAGCTCCACCCACACTCTGACATCACTGAAGCTATTTGATAAACTGCATTTCTCAAAGGTACATTTTCCCAACAACCCGCCAGGGTTTAGACAACCCCAAACTGCATCATGGAGTTCACCTGACCCATAACAGCTATTTGATAAACACCCAGTTCTTAAAGGTACTCTGACATGACACCCGTCAAGTGTTTCGTGGTGACAGATATGGCCCACCATTGGCCAGCGGTAGAATCTCCTGGACCCGCCATTGTCAACGAGATTTCTCGTTGAATGCACCCCTCACTGCTGGGAAACCCGCTGTGGGTCGCGCCATTGGCGAGACCGGAAGATTCCGTCGGCGTGAATGGCCAGAAAGTTCCAGCCACTATCTTCCATTGATTGAGGTTTTCATACAAAGCTTTCATAACATTATTCGAAGTACAGCAAGAAGTTCTTCATGGGCCCTTATCAACATTCCTCCCACAATTATACCAGCAAAAGCAGATTAATAGATCTTTCAGCTCACTGCTCTTCTGGGATGCTGCCATGTGCAAATGGCTGTTGTGCTTACATCAAGATAATTAATTGGATAGGAAGCTTTTGGGTTGTTCTGAGAGACATGGCACCATATAAATGCAAACATTTTCAATGTGCATGCCACATTCATTCTTACCCAGACTTGATCATGAACCTATGTTATCTTCAAAAGCAAACTCCTTTGTACTATATTGGGTCACTGAAACAAGATAACGTGAAAATGATACAATAGTCTGATCCTACTGAAACTTCAGTATACCTGAGCCTGTGGGTCCAAGCAGAATGATATTACTTTTGTCTAGATGAATAGGGTCATCATCAGAATCAAAATTATTTTGGAAACTTCTCTTTGGTAACGGCTGCTGCGATAAATAAGGTGGAATCAATCCTGTTAATTGAAGCAGTTCTGTCAGGAAAATATAAATAGAACATCTTAAAATACATTATTTTGTAGTGTTGCTTTTTATGTTGTTTTGATATTCTGGCAGAAGCTCAAACCAACAATGGAACTATAAATGGAAATAATGGTGCCCGATTTACCCCAGCCTTATATTATTCTTAAGTTTTATTAAGTAAGCACATTTTTCTGGATAATAGCATTCAAACCACATGCAACATTCCCCCCTCCTCTCCCAGTCCCCCAACAGTGAAAGCATACAGCTTTTGAGCTGGAATCTTAGGAATAGGGAGAATTTCATGAAGTATAAGGCAGTATGTTTTATTTTTATAGGTCACCGCTGTCTTGGTCCATAAGACTTTATGCACACACTTATATTTATATTTTGTGTAAAGTACGTGAAATTGCACTTTGACCCAGCAATGGCTTGACCATGTGACTTCATGAATCGTATGCAAAATTGAATTTGGTATTTTGATATGTGGCCTGCAATGTAATGTGCACCAATGTGATAGAGATGAAATACTTTAAAGGAAATTCTAGAAACTTATCAAAGTTTTAAAAAATACTCTCCTATTCTTTCCTCTTTTTCTGGAATGGTAGTGTTGGAATGGTGTCACAGAAGTAAGCGGGCCTTGTATCATACCTAAGAGGGGGGGGGGGGGGGGGTGATGATTAACCTATGAAAATGGGCACTAGGAATGCAGTATGCCATTAACCCATAAAAATTCATTGCATTGCAGGCCTGCTGGTTTATGTGGTCAGTGTGTACATTCAGTGCTATTGACAGAGAGCAGGGGTCCAATATCGTTGGTTACTTGTGCGATATAAAGGCAGCTTTCATGTCATGAGCAGTTGTGACAGAAATATGTGGTGGAAGTCCATTGTGAACTTAATCTGTGGTCTAATACTTTGAAGAATGGCTCAAAATGCAAGAGAGCAACTTGCACCAAGGTTTTCTGATGCTGCGCTGGAGATTTTTTGATTTAATTTGATTTATTGTCACATGTATTAGTATACAGCGAAAAGTATTGTTTCTTGCATGCTGTACAAACAATGCATACCGTACATAAGGAAGGAAGGAGAGACTGCAGAATATAATGTTACAGTTAGAGCAAGGTGCAGAGAAAAGATCAACTTAATACGAGGTAGGTCCATTCAAAATTCTGATGGCAGTAGGGAAGAAGCTGTTCTTGAGTCGGTTGGTACGTGACCTCAAACTTTGGTATCTTTTTCCTGACGGGAGATGGTGGAAGAGAGTATGTCCGGGGTGCATGGGGTCCTTAATTATGCTGGCTGCCTTTCTGAGGCAGCGGGAATTATAGCTAGAGTCAATAGATGGGAGGCTGGTTTGCGTGATGGACTGGGCTACATTCACAACCTTTTGTAGTTTCCTGTGGTCTTGGGCAGAGCAGGGTCCATACCAAGCTGTGATACAACCAGAAAGAATGCTTTCTCTGGTGCATCTGTAGAAGTTGGTGAGGGTCGCAGCTGACATGCCAAATTTCCTCAGTCCTCTGAGTCGTTGGTGGGCTTTCTTAACTATAGTGTCGGCATGGGGGGACCAAGAGACTGTTGGTGATCTGTACACGTAAAAACTTGAAGCTCTCGACCCTTTCTACTTCGTTCGCATTGATGTAGACAGGGGCATGTTCTCCACTACGGCTCCTGAAGTTCCTGAATATCAGGATATTTCCTGATAATCTCCTTTGTTTTGTTGACATTGAGGGAGAGATTGTTGTCGTCACACCAGTTCACCAGATTCTCTATCTCATTCCTATACTCTGTCTCATCATTGTTTGAAATCCGACCCACTACGGTGGTGTCATCAGCAAATTTGAAAATCGAGTTGGAGGGGAATTTCGCCACACAGTCATAGGTGTATAAGGAGTATAGTAGGGGGCTGAGGACATCCGGTGTTGAGGATGATCTTGGAGGAGGTGTTGATGCCTATCTTTACTGATTATGGCCTGTGGGTTAGAAAGTTCAGGATCCAGTCGCAGAGGGAGGAGCTGAGGCCAAGGCCACAGAGTTTGGAGATGAGTTTCGTTGGAATGATGGTGTTGAAAGCTGAGCTGTAGTCGATAAATAGGAGTCTGACATAGGTGTCTTTGTTAGGTGTTCCAGGATAGAGTGCAGGGCCATGGAGATGGCGTCTGCTGTGGACCTGTTGCAGCGGTCGGCAAACTGTAGTGGATCAAGGCAATCTGGGAGGCTGAAGTTGATCCGTGCCATGCCTAACCTTTCGAAGCACTTCATGATGATGGATGTCAGAGCCACTGGACAATAGTCATTAAGGCACGTTGCTTGAGTTTTTTTAGTACAGGGATGATGGTCGTCTTCTTGAAGCAGATAGGGACCTCAGATTGTTGTAAAGACAGGTTGAAGATGTCTGCGAATACCCCCGCCAGCTGATCCGCGCAAGACCCTAGTGCTTGTCCGGGTACCCCATCCGGGCCAGTGGCTTTCCGTGGGTTGACCATCAAGAAGGCTGCTCTGACGAGGACTTCCGGTAGCGGCAATGATCAGCTGAGCCGCACGTTCGGAGGCTCCCGGAAAAAACGGACTTTGGGGCTTTTTTAAAGGCCCCCAACGGAGCTTGTGAGGCGAATCCCGACGTGGGAAGAGGCCAGGAGTCGCCCCAGAGGTCCCATGGTGGAGACCAGGAGTGGGGCAGGGAGAGAATCGAAGGAGAAAACACCCGGGAAAAATCGGGACCCGAAGGACAAAATGGCGGGCGGCGAAAGTGTTGAGGAGTTGAAGAAGTGGGTCGAGACGACTCTGCTGCGCTGCTTCCAGGAGATGAAAGTGGAGCTGCTGGAGTCCATCAAGGTAACCAACAGGGAACTGATGGAGACCCAGACGGCCCAGGGGGCTGCGATCCGGGAGCTGCAGCAGCAGGCCGCCGAGAGGGAGGACGAGGTCGTGGCTGTGGTGGGGAAGGTGGAGGTGCACGAGGCGCTCCATAAAAAATGGCAGGAGCGGTTCGAGGAGTTGGACAACCGGTCGAGGAGGAAGAATTTACGGATCCTGGGCCTCACGGAGGGGCTGGAGGGGTCGGACATAGTGGCCTATGTGGTGATGATGCTGAACACGCTGATGGGGGCTGGGTCCTTCCAGGGGCCCCTGGAGTTGGAGGAGGCCCACAGAATTCTGGCTAGGAGGCCCAAGCCGAACGAGCCGCCGTGGGCGGTGTTGGTAAGGTTCCACCGGTTTGTGGATCGTGAGTGTGTGCTCCGGTGGGCCAAGAAGGAGCGGAGCAGCAAATGGGAGAACACGGAGGTGCGGATGTTCCAGGACTGGAGTGCGGAGGTGGCGAGGCGGAGGGCCGGGTTTAACCGGACGAAGGCGGTGCTCCACAGTCGGAAGGTGAAATTTGGAATGCTGCAGCCGGCGCGTCTGTGGGTCACCTACAAGGATCGGCACCACTATTTTGATTCCCCGGAGGAGGCGTGGGCCTTCGTGCAAGCCGAGAAACTGGACACAAACTGAGGGTCCCCCGGAGGGGGGATGCTGTCGAATACTGTATTTATTTATACTGTATGTGTATTTGCGGGGTTTAGGGTATGAGGTGGGGTGGCTGTAGGGTGGGTGGGGTGATGCCGTACGGGTGTTTTCTTTATGGGTTTTCTAGCAGGAGTTGGGTGGACGGGTTTGGACTGAGCGGTAAACGGGGTGTTTGGGGAGCTGGTGGGGGGGACTGACAATGGGAGTGGCCCTGGAGGAGGCGGGGCCCGGCAGGACGAAAGCGCGGGCTTTCTGCGGGGTCCCCGTGCTGGGAGAGGGAGGGGGCGGGGTCTTCTTCTCCCGCGCAGGAGCGGGGGAGGGTGGACTGGTTGATGGGCACTATGGAGGAGCGGCAGTCCCACGTTGGGAGGAGCCGAAAGTAGGGCGGGAGCCACCGGGGTCAGCAGAAGATAGCTTGCTCACGGGAGTGCTGTAGAGGGGGAGGGGGGGGGGGGGGGCTAGGAGGGGTCCTAGCCTGGGGGGGGAGGGGAGGGGGGGGTTACCGGGTTGCTGCTGAAACGGTCAGGAAGGAGCTGGAGGACGCAGGGAGTGCTGGAGGGGGGGAGGTGCCGCCGTGGGAAACTGGCAGAGCGTGGGACGCTGGCCGGGGGTGGGCAAGGGAGGGGGTATGGCTAAACGGCAGGGGAAGGGGGCAGGGAGCCCTCGGATCCGGCTGATAACCTGGAATGTGAGGGGGCTGAATGGGTCGGTCAAGAGGGCCCGGGTAGTTGCGCACCTGAAGGGACTGAAGGCGGATGTGGCCATGCTCCAGGAGACACACCTGAGAATGGTGGACCAGGTCCGGCTGAGAAAAGGGTGGGTGGGCCAGGTATTCCACTCAGGGCTGGACGAGAAGAGGAAGGGGGTGGCGATCCTGGTGGGGAAGAAGGTGTCGTTTGAGGCGTTGAAGGTGGTGGCTGACAGTGGCGGGAGGTACGCGATGGTGAGTGGCAAGCTGCAGGGGGAGCGGGTAGTGTTGGTGAATGTTTATGCCCCAAATTGGGACGACGCGGGGTTCATGCGGCGTATGCTGGGCCGCATTCCGGACCTGGAGGTGGGGGGCCTGATCATGGGGGGAGACTTTAACACTGTGCTGGGTCCCCCATTGGATCGATCCAAGTCCCGGACGGGTAGGAGGTCGGCGGCGGCGAAGGTGCTGAGGGGATTTATGGACCAGATGGGGGGGGGGGGTGGACCCTTGGAGGCTTGCGAGGCCAAGGGCCAGGGAATACTCGTTTTTCTCCCATGTACATAAGGCCTACTCGAGGATTGACTTTTTTGTCCTGAGCAGGGGGCTGGTGTCGAGGGTGGAGGAAGTGGAATACTCCGCCATTGCCATTTCGGATCATGCCCCGCACTGGATGGAAGAGAGGGACCAACGTCCGCTCTGGCGCATGGAGGTGGGGCTGCTGGCAGATGAGGAGGTGGCCGGGAGGGTCCGGGGGTGTATTGAGAGATACCTCGAGGCCAATGATAACGGGGAGGTTCGGGTGGGGACGGTCTGGGAGGCATTGAAGGCGGTGATGAGGGGGGAATTGATCTCCATCCGAACCCATAGGCAGAGGGGGGAGCAGAGGGAAAGGGAAAGACTGATAGGGGAGATGGTGCAGGTGGATAGGAGGTATGCGGAGGCCCCAGAGGAGGGATTGCCGGGGGAGAGGCGTAGCATTCAGGCCAGATTTGACCTACTGACGACTAGAAAGGCGGAAGCCCAGTGGAGGAAAGCACAGGGGGCGGTGTATGAACACGGGGAGAAGGCGAGCAGGATGCTGGCGCACCAGCTCCGGAAGCGAGACGCGCCAGGGAGATTGGAGAAGTGATGGATAGAGCTGGGAAGGTGGTGTGATGGGGGGGTAGAGGTCAATGGGGTCTTCAGGGACTTTTATGGGGAACTGTACCGGTCTGAGCCCCCGGTGGAGGAGGGTGGAATGGGGCGCTTCCTGGACAGGTTGCGTTTCCCGAGGGTGGAAGAGGAGCGGGTGGAGGGACTAGGGGCGCCGATCGAGTTGGAGGAGGTTGTCAAAGGGATAGGGAGCATGCAGTCGGGGAAGGCGCCGGGGCCGGACGGGTTTCCGGCGGAATTCTATAAAAAGTATTTGGACCTGTTGGGCCCCCTGTTGGTTAGGACTTTTAACGAGGCAAGGGGGGGGGGGGGGCTTTGCCACCAACTATGTCGCGGGCGCTGATTTCCTTGATCCTGAAGCGGGACAAGGACCCTCTGCAGTGTGGATCATATAGGCCGATTTCGTTGCTGAACGCCGACGCTAAGCTGCTGGCAAAGATCCTGGCCACTAGAATAGAGGATTGTGTGCCGGGGGTCATACATGAGGACCAGACGGGGTTTGTGAAGGGAAGGCAGCTGAACACAAATGTGCGAAGACTCCTCGATGTCATTATGATGCCGGCGGTGGAAGGGGAGGCGGAGATAGTGGTGGCGTTGGACGCGGAGAAGGCCTTCGATAGGGTGGAGTGGGAGTATTTGTGGGAGGTGTTGGAGAGGTTTGAGTTTGGGGAGGGGTTTATTCGGTGGGTGAGGCTGCTCTACGAGGCCCCGATGGCAAGTGTAGCCACGAATAGGAGGAGGTCGGAGTACTTTCGGCTGCATCGGGGGACGAGACAGGGGTGCCCCCTGTCCCCCTTGCTCTTCGCGTTGGCAATTGAGCCCCTGGCCATGGCATTGAGGGAGTCAGGGAACTGAAGGGGCATGGTGCGGGGGGCGGGAGGAGCATCGAGTGTCACTGTACGCGGACGACCTGCTGCTGTATGTGGCGGACCCGGTGGGGGGGATGCCGGAGGAGATGAGGATCCTTGGGGAATTCGGGGGTTTCTCGGGGTATAAGTTGAACCTGGGCAAGAGCGAGGTGTTTGTGGTGCACCCGGGGGATCAAGAGGGGGGGATTGGGAGGCTCCCACTGAAGCAGGCAGGGAAGAGCTTCAGGTACCTAGGGGTCCAGGTGGCTGGGAGTTGGGGGACCCTGCACAAGCTCAACCTCACAAGGTTGGTGGAGCAGATGGAGGAGGAGTTTAAGAGGTGGGATATGTTACCGCTGTCACTGGCGGGGAGGGTGCAGTCCGTCAAGAGTCCGCCTGGAGGCGCTGGTAACTGCGCCGTTGCTGCTCCCTCCAACGAGGTATACCACGAGCCCGGTGGTGGCGGCTACCCTCAAAATTTGGGGGCAATGGAGACGGCACAGAGGAGAAATGGGGGGCTCGATGGAGGCCCCGATACGGGGGAACCATCGGTTCGTCCCAGGGAGCATTGATGGCGGATTCCAGGGATGGCACAGGGCAGGGGTTAGGAGGTTGAGGGACCTGTTTGTGGAGGGGAGGTTCGCGAGCTTGGGGGAGTTAGAGGGGAAGTTTGGGCTCCCCCCGGGGAGCATGTTTAGGTACATCCAGGTGAGGGCGTTTGCCAGGCAGCAGGTGTAGGGGTTCCCCTTGCTGCCCCCACGGGGGGTGCGGGATAGGGTGCTCTCGGGGGTGTGGGTCGGAGGAGGGAGGATCTCGGACATATACCGGGTGATGCAGGAGGTAGACGAGGCCTCGGTGGAGGAACTGAAGGGTAAATGGGAAGAGGAGCTAGGTGAGGAGATTGAGGAGGGGACATGGGCGGATGCCCTGGAGAGAGTGAATTCCTCCTCTTCCTGTGCGAGGCTTAGCCTCATACAGTTCAAGGTGCTGCATAGGGCCCACATGACGGGGACAAGGATGAGTAGGTTCTTCGGGGGCGAGGATAGGTGTGCTAGGTGCTCGGGGAGCCCAGCGAACCACGCCCATATGTTTTGGGCGTGCCCAGCGTTGGGGGAGTTTTGGAAGGGGGTAGCAAAGACGGTGTCGAGGGTGGTGGGATCCAGGGTCGAGCCAGGCTGGGGACTCGCAATTTTTGGGGTGGCAGTGGAGCCGGAAGTGCAGGAGGCGATAGAGGCCGGTGTTCTGGCCTTTGCGTCCCTAGTAGCCCGGCGGAGGATCTTGCTCCAATGGAAGGATGCGAGGCCCCCAAGCGTGGAGGCCTGGATCCAGGGCCGGCTCAAGGCACCGGCAACTCGGGCAGTCGCCCGGGGCGCCATGTGCTAGGGGGCGCCAGAGACTCGGGTCCCGCGCATGCGCAGTTGGGCCGGTGCCAACCAGCGCATGCGCGGTGGCCGCCCTCCCCCAGGGTGCCCCCCCTCGGTCCGCCCCCGCTCGGTCCGCCACCCGCTCGGTCCCCTCCCCCCGCCCCCCCCTTCGGTCCGCTCCCCCCGCCCCCCCCTCGGGTCCCCCCCCTCGGGTCCGCCCCCGGGTCCCCCCCCCCCTCGGGTCTCCCCCCCCCTCGGGTCCCCGCCCCCCCAGCGTCCCCCCTCTCGGCCCCACCCCCCCTCTCGGCCCCACCCCCCCACTCGGCCCCCCTCCCTCTCGGCCCCGCCCCCCCCTCGGCCCCCCCTCGGCACCCCTCGGCCCCGCCCCCCCCAAAGGGCGCCGAAGTTCAGCTTGCCCGGGGCGCCAGCAACCCTAGGGCCGGCACTGCCTGGATCTCTGATATGGCGGGGTTCATTAAATTGTAGAGGGTGAAATTTGCCCTGTGGGGATCAGTACAATGATTTTTCAGGCAGTGGCAGCGTTTCTGGACTTCCTGGCGGAACGGTGGGGAAATAGGCCGACAGCAGCAGCAGCCGGGGGGGGGGGGGGGGGAGGGGGGTGGGGTGGGGTGGGTGTAAGGATTGGGGGGGAGGGAGAACTGTGCACATGGGTTTGTGGAGGGTGCTATCTCCCTCTTGTTTGTTTTTTTTTCTTTGTTGTTGTTTTTTCTTTTTGTTTGAAGTTGCTATTGAAGCTGGGGGGGGGGTATTGTTCATGGGGTGTTACCGCGGTTGTATGTTAATAGAGCTAAGATGTTTATATTTTGTATTTTATTTTGTAAAAATTTCAATAAAATTATTTTTAAAAAAAAGAAGGCTGCTCTGACGTCTGCAGTGGTGATCTCAGATCCAAGTTCATCCGCGGCTTGTGATGGAGGGCTCACTCTCACTGACCTCTTGCTCAAAGCAGGCATAGAATGCGTTCAGCTCATCAGGGAGGGGTGATTTGGAGCCAACGTTTTTTACATGCATTCATCTTGTAGCCTGTTATGTCTTGCAGACCTTGTCATAGACAGCGGGGATCCGTGTGGCTAGCCTGGTACTCAAGCTTGGTCCGGTACTGTCTTTTGGCATCTTTGATGGGTTTCTTTAGATCATATCTGGCTTTCTTGTAGAGGGCAGGATCGCCTGACTTGAACGCCTCAGACCTAGACTTCAGCAAGCAGTGGATATCCTTGTTCATCCAGGGTTTCCAGTTGGGAAACACACGGATTTGCTTCTTTGGCACACAGTCTTCTACACACTTACTAATGAAGTCAGTTACTGTAGTGGCGTACTCGATCAG
Source organism: Scyliorhinus canicula (assembly GCF_902713615.1). Classification (NCBI taxonomy): domain Eukaryota; kingdom Metazoa; phylum Chordata; class Chondrichthyes; order Carcharhiniformes; family Scyliorhinidae; genus Scyliorhinus; species Scyliorhinus canicula. The sequence goes on along the minus strand of NC_052153.1, from coordinate 136,907,474 downwards.
GCTGGTCGCAGAGTTTTTAAATACCGACCAGTCCACTGACTCTAAGCAGTCCCGTAGGAAATCACCCGATTCCTCAGACCAACAATGCACAACTTTCTTTGACGGATTCTCCCGCTTCAGTTTTTGCTTATAAGCAGGAAGTAGGCGCACAGTCTTGTGGTCAGATTTGCCAAAGTGTGGGCGGGCGATAGAGCGTTAGGCATGTTTGATATTTGTGTAGCAGTGGTCCAGGATGTTTGGGCCTCTGCTGGAACAGGTGACGTGTTGGTGGTAACTTGGGTGCAACAGTCGTCCAGGATGTTTGGGCCTCTGGTAGAACAGGTGACGTGTTGGTGGTAACTTGGGTGTAGCAGTCGTCCAGGATGTTTGGGCCTCTGGTGGAACAGGTGGCGTGTTGGTGGTAACTTGGTAGTACGCACTTGAGTTTGGCCTGATTGAAGTCCCCAGCTACAATGAACAATGCCTCGGGATGTTTCGTTTCAAGGCTATTTGTGGTGGTGAATACTTTGTCCAGTGCGATTTTCACATTCGCATGAGGTGGAATGTAAACTGCTGTCAGGATAACGAAGCTGAACTCCCGCGGAAGGTAGAAGGGCGGTATTTTAGCGTCAGGTATTCCAGGTCCGGGGAACAGAAACTCGCCAGTGTTGCTACATCTAGGCACCAGGTGGTGTTGATTAGGAGGTGTTGATTAGGAGGCAGATCTTGGTGCAGAAGGTGGAAATATTCAGGATATTCTATATTCACAGATGGGCAAGAGGCACTTGAGGCGACAGTGGGAGGAAGTACCAATGGAGGTCAATGCCAGGAATATAGTTCCATAATATTACGACTGGAAGACGTTTAATGATCGGTTATATGTTGCCAGCATATCGTACCAGCTGCACCACTAACTTCATCATCTACGCAGATCAATACAGTCCCATCACTCACTTACCAACAATCTCTAACAATCAAAATTTATAGCTGACATTAATATGTTCCCCTGCACCCTCACACACTTAGCACTGTTGCATGCTTCACAACCTCAACTCACTACTGACACATACCTGCAGCTATTCAATCTTGAAAGCCATAATACCCAAACATAATGCAGGACGCTCACTGCCACATTTTACTCAACTTGCAAGGCACTAGCTGATGTGGAAGCAGTGGCTTGAAATCACTGTCAATTAAAATCAAAATGTGTTATGATATGCCTATTTTGCTCTGTGAAAGTAGCCATTAGGTGCATGCTCACACACAAACGACTTTATCAAGATGACATGTTGCACAGCGCCATTTTGAGACATTGGATGACTGCATAGTGCTATGTGATGCAATGTAACCCCAAATGCACTTCCATCAGGAGCCACTTTTATCGCAATCAGGAGAGTTAGCCACAACTGATTTTTTTCCGTCCCCTTCATTTACCTTTCCTTGCCACCCTAGCTGAAATTCGCCAATTTCAGAGATTGCGCCAGTGACCTTCTTTTCCAATGCAACTGCAGAGTTTTTGTAAATTTTAATGCCTCTAAACAAATTTGATTCAAAATTGTTGATTTTGCCAGAGCCATCAATGCTCATAAGTATTAGCACACTTTGAAATTATAAAGATCAAAAACTTCAAATTAAACTTACCTTTCGAAGTGCTGGAATAACTATCACCATAAATCCCAGTATGCTGTGTGACGTCAGATGGAACATTGTTGTTAAGTCGTTTATAGTGATTGTAGACAGCCACTGAGAGAACTTTCTTAGCTTGGTGTTGACCAATAACGTATTTATCCAAAAATCTATGGAGCTGAAACCAAAGACATTTAACAAATTCCCACAATTTATAAGGTATTGGGTCATTAAATTGATTTTAAAACAATTACTTGAATTGAAAGCTGGACTCAAAAAGGTAATAATTTAACTGAGGAAGGGGTTACCAAAAAACAGAGAGGCCTGATGCTGGAGACCTATGTGCCCAACAGCCAACAGTTTCTCAGGCAGCCTGGCTGCGGGCTGGACACAAGACAAAATTTGTTCATTGGGTCTCGCTGAATTTCTTGTTATTTTGCAAATGCAAAACAGCTCCCCATAGTCCACCACCAACACTCCCTCCCATCTCCTTGTAAATATTGGAGCTGTGATTTGTCATAGAACAGGCCTTTAGTCAATACAATTTTAAATCAGATCTTGAAGGTTCAAAATAATTAGTGCATTATTGTGCAATTATCATCAGTGGGCAATATATCTAAATCCATGTCCGAAAAAAGAATGTACTGGTCCTGAAACTCTGGTGGAAGTTACGATGGAAGGTTGTCAGAAACTCTTCGGCAAAGAGTACTGACAGTATCAACATTTTCAGCTGTTTGTTTATTGCATGAAATGCGTGCCAGTGTCCCAATCATTATGGGGAGGGAGAGAGGAGAGATGGGGTCACCTGTCAGCAGCTGGGAATGATGCAAATGTTAGAAAACTAGAGAGCCTTCAGAAGTTGACAGCAGGACCTTATTAGAATGTATTTACTCTGCTCTGCACTCAGCAGCCAGCCAAATTGAGTGGCTGTTTAGCTGCCAGATGGAAACTCTTGCAGTACAAGGCCGGAGGCAGGGAACACTTGTATTGAGAAGCTGAGGGATCAGTGAAGAGAATATTTTTCCTCGCTGTTAAACCCCTACCTAACATAAGCAGAATGGGAGTATTTAATATTGCCACCATTATCTCCCTCAATCACCATTAGTTGGCTTCCCACTCTGGGATAGTGTAAATGTCAGGAACTAGTAGACAGGCAAAACAGTGAAGTTCAACTTAAACAACACCAGCCTAAAAATGAGTCAGCAGTGAGACAAAGATCAAAGTACAGTAAGTATCAGTGAAAGAAAGTGTGCATATTACTTGTTTTGGTGTTGGCAGGTTCACTTGACATTCACTTTCACTGGCTGTATGCCACAACTCTAGTTCCTTGTAGCTGGTTTCAGGGGATTTTTCAGACCCCACCATCAAAAAGTAGTGTTGGCATTTTTTACATTTTACAAATGGCGCGGAATCTAGAAGAAAAAGAAACACTTTTAATGTTATATGTCAAGGTGCGGATTTCTAGGTGAAATAAAAGCGCTCAACACCCTTGAAGGAAGTTGCCCAAAAAGATTTAGCAATCACTGTGGCATAGATTTTCACTTTCCCAATGTCAGTTTGAATCTGTTGCCAAGTCAAGGGAATCTCCAGGCATTCAGCATAGAATCATAGAATTTACAGTGCAGAAGGAGGCCATTTGGCCCATCGATTTTGCACCAGCCCTTGGATAGAGTACCCCACTGAAGCCGGAATTGAACCCAGGTCCCTGGAACTGTGAGACAACAGTCGCCATGTCATCAGCCAGGGGAAGAAATTAACTATCACATCGAGGTATTCCCACATCGCAAACCAGAAAGTAAAACGCATGGATTTTTTCACGTAGTTGAAATTTTCAGACATGCAAAATAAACAATGTTGACATGCACACGAAAGTAAGGCAGAAGCTGAAATATTATAAACTTAAAAGATAATTTTAAAACATGTGAATTTCATGATAATGGAGGAGTTTGAAGTACCACAAATTAAAATTTATATTTTTAAGGGCCAGTGACAGGCAGTTCAATAGTAATTATAAACTTAGCACACCACTAAAAGGCCAGTTACATTACAAGCAACAAAGTATTACCTTATCAAGGGTTTTTATAGAGAGAGTGCAGGTGTAAAAGTAAAAAAATTTCTTGTCAGCTCAGGACACTTGAAAAATATCAACAGGATTAGGCAAAGTAAATTGGATTTATGGAAGGGAAATCATGGGCGGGATTCTGTGATCCTAAGGCTAAGTGTTGACTCCGTCGGAAACACCATTGTGTTTCTCAACGGCGTCAACATGGCCTCAGGAGCAGCAATTCTGGCCCCTATAGGGGGCCAGCATGGCACTGGAGTGGTTCACACCGCTCCAGCTGCTGATCCCAGCATGAACTGGGCACCGCAGGATCCGCACATGCACAGTGGCACCGGCGCCAATGCGCACATGTGCAGTGACACCGGCGCCAATATGCGCACGCGCAGCGGCTTCCTTCAACGTGCCGGCCCCAACGCAACATGGCGCAGGTCTACAGGGTCCAGTGCAGAAGAAAGGAGGCCGCCAGCCAGAGAGACCGGCTCGCCGATCGGTGGGCCCCGATCGTAGGCCAGGCCACATCGGAGGCCCCCCCCCACCCCCGGGTCGGACCCCCCCCCCCCCCCCTCACCCCAGAGGGGGCCCCCCTACCTTTCCACGCCGAGTTCCCGCCGGTTGAGAGCAGGTGTGGACAGCGCCGGCGGGACTCGCCGTTTGTATGACGGCCGGTCGGCCCATCCTGGGCCGAGAATCGGTGGGCTGGCCGCGTAGAGCGGCCCCCGACCAGCGCCGCACCAATCACGCCAGCGCCAATTCTCCGCTCTGCGGAGAATCGCGTGCCAGCGTCGGGATGGTGTGGCGTGATTTGCGCCAGTCACGGGGATTCTCCAGCCCAGCCCCGGGCTGAGAGAATCCCGCCCCATGTTTGACAAAACTTCTGGAGTTTTTTGAGGACTTGGGAGAATCAATAAATGTGGGGTTGGACTCTCCGTTCCTAAGACTAAGCGTTGACACCAGGGAAGGATTCATGGACTTCCACAACAGCAAAACTGGCAGCGATCCTGGATCGATTTAGCGACTGTGGAGGGGCTAGCACCAGCGTCACGTGGAACACAATCGATTCCAATGAAAAAAGGTGAGGGATTCGCTGGGACCCTGGTTAACGCTCAGGAAGCTGAAAAGCTGAAGCCGAATATACACACCACTCCCCACACACACTCATCCCAGCCAAGAAGATGGCACTGGCTATGCTGGAGCATGCCCTTACAATTGATAGGCTGGCTGGGCCAGAGGGCAACCGAGGGGGCTGGTCTGGGGGGAAACCTATACGATCTGTGGCCCTGAGGTCACAATGGGCTGTCAGTGATGTACGCAGCTGCATGGCTGCCTTTCCGTTTGCATCAATAGTGTTCCATGCCCGTCCACCCGAACCCACAGCCCACCTCCTGGCCACCCCCCCCGGTACTCCCCCCGGCCCTGGTAGTAGGCCCCCTAGTCAGCGGCACAACTGTCAGTAAACTATGGTGGTGTTAGACACTTTCTGTAACCCCGCTCTCTTCCTCAGCAGCCACAACGCCGGTTTCATGATTTTTAAAAGCACAAGTTGATGTGACCATCAATTCACACGACACGTGGTTGGAAGTGAACAGTGGTTTTAATAGTATTTCAACAGAGCCTGCCTGTGACGAGATGAATTGGCAGGCAGGCTCACGACTGCCAAGCTTTATACTTCTGGTTAGTGGGAGGAGCCATGGGCGGAGCCAAGGGTGGAGCCCAGTACAAACTCCTCATCTCCCCCTATGGGCAGAGCCGCTCAACTGCTCGTATTCCAAGCTTACATAGACACAGTACATCATATATAATAACAGTGTGAATTACACGGACTGTGATTCACCACACAAGTGAACTGCGCATCGCAGGCAGAGAATCGCGGAGGCCTAGATTACCGGGTCAGGCCTGCTAATGATATGCAAACGCTGTTAACTGTACGTGTGTTCAGAACCGCATTGACCCGCTGTCGAGCTGAGGGAAAATTATCCGCCCAATCACGTTTCCCGATTTTGGCATCAGTCAACGAAGAGTCCCGCCCATAGTGCATTTTGATTTTGAGAAAGTTTTTGATAAAGTCCCACATGTGATGGTAGTGTGCAAAATTGAAATGCATGTGATTGCGGGTGATGTACTGGCATGGATTAAGAATTTGTTAGCAGATAGAAAACAGAGATTAGGAATAAATGGGTATTTTGTTAAAGTGGAAGATGGTGAATAGTGGAGTACCATAGGGATTGGTGCTTGGCCCCAATATACATCAATGATTTCGATGAGGAAATCAAATGTAATGGGCGGGATTCTCCGTCTCCGCGCCGGATCAGAGAATCACTGGGGGTGGGCATGACTCATGCGACGCGGCTCCGACGCCGGTCTGCCGATTCTCCACTGACTGGAGAATCGGTGGTAATGGCAGCTGTGAGGTCGTCCCGGCGCCGTTCGGGGGCCGTTCAACACAGCCCCCCCGGCGATTCTCCCCATGCGATGGGCCGAGTGCCCGCCGAGTTAGACCGAGACCCGCCGGTGCCGTTCTCATATGGTCCTATCCGGCGGGACCTCGACGTTCATGTTGCGGGGTGCGGCCTCCATGGTGGCCTGGCCCGCGATAGGGGCCTACCGATCGGTGGGCGGGCATATCCCGGTGGGGGCCTATGTTCCTCTGCGCCGGGCTCTTGTAGCTCTCCGCCATGTTGCGTCGGTGCTGGCATGGAGAAGTTAACCCACGTGCATGCACGAACTTGTGCCGGCCATAGCGCGCATGCGTGAACTCACGCCGGCCGTAGCGCGCACGCGAGGACCCACGGTGCCCATTCTGACGCCTGTATCGGCAGCTGGAGAAGCGTGAGGCTCTCCAGTGCCTTGCTGGCTCCCTGTGTGGCACAGGATTGCTGATCCTAGGGGCCTCATGACGCCGTCGTAAAAAGCTCCGGCGTTTACGACGGCATCAACACTTAGCCCCAGGATCAGAGAATCCCGCTCAATATTTCCAAGGCTGCTTACAACAGAAAACTAGGTTGGTCGGTGGAGGGATCCTCTGGTCCAGCTAGTGTCAATGGGATGTCCCACTGAATCCACCCCCCCCCCCCCCCCCCCCCCGCTGGGAAACCCACAGCGAGGGTTTACTGTCGGTGGAACCAGAAGATACCGCTGACGTGAATGGCTGGAAAATCCCCCGCATCCTGTGCAATTTACCTTTCCATATTTATGAAAAGATATCCTTGCATTGGAGATAGGACAGCCAACGTTCACTAGGACAGCCAACGTTCACTAGATTGGTCCCTGGGATGAGGAGATTGTCCTTTGATGTGAAGCTGAGTAAATTGCATCTATATTCTCAGATGTTTAGGAGAACAAGAGGTGCTGTCATTGAAGGGGCTTGACAGGGTCGAGACTGAGACGCTTTCCCAACAGATGGGGGGCGAGATTCTCCCAAAACGGGAGAAATCGTAGAGCTGCCGTAAAACCCGAGCGGGTTTTACGGCAGCGCGCCCCTTCCCGACCGGGGACCGATTCTGGTCCCAGGTTGGGGCTAGCAGCCCGACGCCGTAGGCTCCGGCAAGTCGGGCTTAACGAAAATCGTTAAGCCCGCTTGCCGGAGTTAGCGCCGGCTGACGCGTCATATGACGTCAGCCGCGCATGCGCAGTTTGGAAGACTCCAACCCGCGCATGCGCGGGTGACGTCATCGCGTTTTTGCGCGAAACCCGCGCATGCGCGGGCCGGGTTGCCCCTCAGCCGCCCCGCGAATGGATACTGCGGGGCGGCGGAAGGACAAGTAGTGCGCGGGCATCGGGCCCGCTGCCCGCGATCGGTGCCCACCGATCGCGGGCCCATGGCACCCTTGGCACGGCCGTGGTACGGCCGTGCCAATCGGTGCCATGGTTATTAATAGCAAGTTTGTGACGCCGGTTTTACGAACGGCAAGACCAGGTGTGTTTGCCGTTCGTAATAACGGCGGAAAGGGCTGGGACTTCGGCCCATCTATCAGCTGAGAATCGCTGCCGGCCGTAAAAAAACGGCGGCAGCGATTCGGGTCGGGACTTTGGCGGGGGGGGGGGGGGGGGGGGAGAATAGCGGGAGGGCGGCAAAAATGTCGGGAAGGCGCTCCCGCTATTCTCCCACCCGTCGTGGGGGGCGGAGAATTTCGCCCGGGGAATCTAGAACAAGAAGGCACAGTCTCAACTTAAGGGGCCAATCATTTGGGATGATTGAGATGAGGACAGATTTCTTCACTTAAAGGGTTATTCTTAGGTATTCTCCACTGTTATAACCTGCCTGCTTACCATTGGCTGGGGACTAATGACAATCCCACAATCCTGTGGGTGTATGAGCTTCCCCAATGAGGGGGGTGGAGAAATCATTAGCAGACTCCCTGCATAAATAGATCCACCCCAGAGGGTGGTGGATGCACCATCATTGAATATATGTACGGCTGAACTAGACAAATATGTGGCCTCTCAGGGAATCAAGGAATATTTGGATCAGGCAGGAAAGTAGAGTTGAAGCCCAAGATCAGCCATGATCATATTGAATGGCAGAGCAGCTCGATAGGCTGTCCAGGAACATGGGATTTAGGAGCAGTAGTAGGCCAGTCTATCCCTCTGGCCTTTTCTTTATGTTTTTACATCCTGAACATACAATTTTGTACTTTAAGTTTAAAACATGAAGTTCAACACATAGCAAACTGAACCAAAACCGCAGTATTTGTGTGAGAATCAAAGTGATATATTAGCATAGATAATGGTATTTAGTGGAGGAAATGGGGTCACAAATGAACCGTGCATTGCCTGCTTTCAGGAAAGTATGCTGAATTATGTGCCAATCAGGCACTAAACTGGGCAACGGCAGGCCTTTGCTGGGATCAAGGCCCCAGGGCAGAAAACCAACCCCAAAAACTGTTATCCAATCAGCTGGATTGGCAGGTGTGTACTTCTCAGCGGTGATAAGGAGTGGTGACTGCTGCCACCAATATGCATCCACTGGAGGCTCAAGATCACTGAGGACCCAGGCCACAGATAAGTGATGGCAGGATTGGGATTGCAGGGTGGGGATCATGTATGGTGGAGATGTGTTGGCAGCAAGGGCCAGGGTTAGCAGACAGGTTTTCTGCCAGTCGGCCTCCCATCTCCATCTCCTGATGCTGAGTCCCTTGAACAGCCACTGAGTGCCTTTAAACGTGGGAGTCCCCTGGAAACCACAAGATCTCTGATAGGTTTTGCTTTTCGGGCTTCCTCCACTACTGTGTGAATACCAGTGGAGATGGGATGAACCCCTTAAATGAGCATTGATTTTTGACTCAAGGTTGGCAAACAGCAGTCGAGCAGGATAGCCTTTCTCAAGTCTCCTGCCCCTGCCTTAATTGGGGCAGAGGCTGAAGGGGCAGGCACCCTTCCAACCAATTAAACATCTCCTGCAACCAAACCTGTCTGAGGGAGAGACCATTATATTCCATCCAAAATGTGACAACATCAAGTAAAATAAAGAAACAAAGTCTTACTTACCACCCAATATATATGCAGCCCGGTATACCCAACCAGATTCCTTTCTGGTCAGTGCCCTACTGGCCGACCTTTTATATATAGAGGTGAACAGAGATCCTCGCCCCCAGCAGAGAAGCTCATACTCTGCAAAGGCCACGAAGATCATCATTCCCATCCAGTAAGCCTCATGCAGGCTTTACAACAACCACCTCAGAGTCTGAAAAGCATTCATCCTTTGCATCTACCCTTTGCTTTCTGTTACTGAGCCAATTTCATATCCATAACGACACTTTCAACTTAATTCAATGGGTTTCCATCTACTTAATAAGCTCCTGTGTGGCAGTTTTTTTCATGTCTTCCGAATGTCCATCTATACATCATCCACTATATTTCCTCGATCAACTTTCCTTGTTCCTTACTTCATCAAAGAATTCAATTAATTTTGTCAGACACAATTTGTCTTTAACAAGCTCATGCTGGCTCTCCTCAATTAACCCCTGCCCTTTCAAATCAAGGACTTATTTTCTCCTAGATTCCAATAGCTTCCCCATCGACTTGAATTTCCCTGCTTATCCCTCGGGTGATAGAAGAACGTTGACAACCCTCCAGTCAAATGGCTGTTGCTTTATCTGGCAAATACTTTTTCTAATCTACCTGGGCTAGCAACCTTGTTAAATCACTAAAATTAGCTGTTCCCCAGTTAACTATTTTTAGCTTCAATATTTTCTGGACTCTTTCCATAATTACTCTAAACAAAATTATATTTTCCTCCTGCAACGTATTCCACTTGATTTACCTCAGTTTCCAGAAACAGATACAACATCGCTTCCTTCTTTGTTAAACTAGAGACATATTGTTTGGAATTTTTAGGGCTGAGGGGAATCTCATACATCGATTAGTGAACCAATCCAGTGCCTGAGTGGCTACCACTGGGCCTTCCCCACAATTGAGGTCCGCGCTGGCAGAAATCTGGCTCACCAAGAGCTGATGCCTAATCAGAGGCCTGCAGCTTCTCGTGCCAGCAGGAGTGGTGGCTGCTGGTGGTAATGCACTGGGAGATGGTGGTGTAGTGGTAATGTCACTGGACAAGTAATCCAGGATCATGCTCTGGGACAAGGGGTTCAAATCACAGCATGGCGGCTGGTGGAATTTGAATTCAGTTAATAAATCTGGAACATAAAGCTAGTCTCTGTCATGGTGACCATGACACTATCATCGATTGTTATAAAAACCCATCTAGTTCACTAATCTTTAGGGAAGGGAATCTGCCCTCAATTTGGCCTTCAAGTGACTCCAGGTCACAGCAATATAGTTGACTCTTAATTTCCCTCTAAAATGATCCAGCAATCAAAGCCATTTACAGATAGAGCAACAAATGCTGACCTTGCCAATGCCGCCTAGAATCCCGACAGTGCAGAAGGAGGTCATTCAGCCCATTGAGTCTCCACCGGCCCTTGGAAACTGTAGCCTACTCAAACTTAAACCTACTCCTCCACTTTATCCCCGAAACCCAGTAATCCCACTTAACCTTTTTTTTGGACATGATGGGACAATTTAGCATGACCAATCAACCTAACCTGCACATCTTTGGACTGTGGGAAGAAACCCACGCAGACACGGAGAGAAAGTGCAAACTCTACACAGCCAGTCACCCAAGGCCGGAATTCAACAATTGGTCCCTGGAACTGTGAGGCAGCAGTGCTAACCGAAGCACCACCGTTTTGTCCATTGAAATACATCCCATGAAATAATTTTTTCAAAATCTGCAAATGGGTAGTTTGTAAATATATTTGTACAGATTGATTAAAACTAACAGAAGACAAAAATTGAAATAGGTCTCTGCATCTTTGGGCATGATAACGAGAGATAATGTAGGCCTCGTCAAAAAGAAAAAGGAGGCATTTGTCAGAGTTAGAAGGCTGGGAACAGACAAAGCCTGTGTGGAATATAAGGAAAGTAGGAAGGAACTTAAGCAAGGAGTCAGGAGGGCTAAAAGGGGTCACAAAAAGTCATTGGCAAATGGAGGAAAATCCCAAGGCTTTTTACACATACCTAAAAATCAAGAAGTTAGCCAGGGAAAGGGTTGGCCTACTGAAGGACACGGGAGGGAATCTATGTGTGGAGCCAGAGGAAATAGGTGAGGTACTAAATTAATACTTTGCATCAGTACTCACCAAAAAGAAGGAACCGGTGGATGTTGAATCTAGGGAAGGGTGTGTAGAAAGCCTGGGTCACATTGAGACCCAAAAAGACGTGGTGTTGGCGTCTTGAAAAATATTAAGGTGGTTAAGTCCCCAGGGCCTGATGGGATGTACCCCAGAATACTGAAGGAGGCAAGAGAGAAAATTGTTGAGGCCTTGACAATAATCTTTGGATCCTCACCATCTTCAGGCGATGTCCGGAGAACTGGAGAATAGCCAATGTTGTTCCTTTGTTTAAGAACGGTAGCAAGGATAATCCAGGAAACTACAGGCCGGTGAGCCTTACGGCAGTGGTAGGGAAATTACTGGACAGAATTCTTCGAGACAGGATCTACTCCCATTTGGAAGCAAGTGAACGTATTCGCGAGAGGCAGCACGGTTTTGTGAAGGGGAGGTCGTGTCTCACTAACTTGATAGAGTTTTTCGAGGAGGTCACAAAGATGATTGATGGAGATAGGGCAGTGGATGCTGCCTATATGGACTTCAGTAAGGCCTTTGACAAGGTCCGTCATGGCAGACTGGTACAAAAGGTGAAGTCACACAGGATCAGATGTGAGCTGGCAAGATGGATACAGAACTGCCTAGGTCATAGAAGAGAGCAGCAATGGAAGGGTGCTTTTCTGATTGGAAGGCTGTGACTAGTGGTGTTCCGCAGGTATCAGTGCTGGGACATTTGCTGTTCGTAGTATATATAAATGATTTGGAGGAAAATGTAACTGGTCTGATTAGTAAGTTTGCGACGACACAAAGGTTGGTTGAATTGCGGATAGCGATGAGGACTGTCAGAGGATACAGCAGGATCTACATCGTTTGGAGACTTGGGCGGAGAGATGGCAGATGGAGTTTAATCGGGACAAATGTGAGGTAATGCATTTTGGAAGGTCTAATCCAGGTAGGGAATATAGAACCACTGAAAGGGGCAACAAAGGTGGAGAAGGTAGTCAAGAAGGCATACGGCATTCTAACTTTCATTGGCCGGGGCATTGAGTATAAAATTGAGTATAAAAAGTCATGTAGCAGCTGTATAGAACCTTAGTTAGGCCACTCTTGGGAGTATAGTGTTCAATTCTAGTCGCCACACTACCAGAAGGATGTGGAGGCTTTAGAGAGGGTGCAGAAGAGATTTACCAGATGTTGGTTTGTTCTCACTGGAATGAAGGAGGTTGAGGGGCGACCTGATAGAAGTCTACAAAATTATGAGGGGCATAGACAGAGTGGATAGTCAGAGGCTTTTTCCCAAGGTAGAGGGGTCAATTACTAGGGGGCATAGGTTTAAGGTGCGAGGGGAAAGGTTTAGCGGAGATGTACGAGGCAAGTTTTTCGCACAGAGGGTAGTGGGTCCCTGGAACTCACTGCCGGTGGAGGTGGTGGAAGCAGGGACGATAGTGACGTTTAAGGGACATCTTGACAAATACATGAATAGGGTGGGAATAGAGGGATACGGACCCTGGAAATGTAGAAGATTTTAGTTCAGACGGGCCCCATGGTCAATGCAGGCTTGGGGGGCTGTTCCTGTGCTGTCCTTTCCTTTGTTCTTCTTTGGGAAAAAAACACAAACCCATTTTGGGCAGGTTTGGGGGTGTGTTTCTTGGCACCTGCAACGCTGATACGGCCCCGCTATCAAATAGGGTTATTTCTTTTGGCCTCGGTGCGAAACGCCCTGCCGAGGCTGCACTTACTTTCATGAATGCTGCCTCAATCCCTCGACCAGCCCACCGTGGCCTCCGGACTTCCCCAACACCCCAACTCACTTGTTAGGAGGATCCTCGAACCCACTTCATTCCATCACATAAGGACAGAGAACCCCCGGGCCTGAACCCCAGCACAAATAACCTGGTATCTTGGCACTGCCAGCCTGGCAGTACCACCTGGACCCTGGCAGTCGCAAGGTGCTGGCTGGCAGTGCCAAGGTACCCAGGTGGAAGCAGGAGTGCCGGGGTACCACCCTGCCCAGAGCCCGACCACCCTGGCGGATTCCAATGACCTGGGAGAGCCCTCCTGGTGCTGTTATGCCTGGTCTACGTTTGTGTTGGCCACTGCTAAATGGCACCACAGGGACGTCTCCCAGGGGCAGGCATTTGATCCGATCCCTGAGAAACCCTGGCACAGACCTATTTAAGTGAACCTAACTCACCTAAATATGCAAATGTAGATCTCCCCCAGTGAGATCCAAATCGTGACGCCATGCGAGATCTCATTACATCTCGCAAGGCGTCCCAAGTGTCGCAAATCGTGTGAGATGCCTCTCCAGAGATTGAAGGAGGGGGGGAAGGAGGAGGGGGTGGGGAAGGACGCTGCCATGCTCGGGGGTGGGAGGGGAAAGAAGGAGGGGGGAGGAGGAGGAGAGGGGGAAGGAGGAGCGAGAGGGAGGTGGAGGGGGGAGGAGGGGTGGAGGAGGGAGGTAGGGTGCAGTCATGTCCGGGAGGGATGCGGGGGGGGAGGTTGGGGCAGGGGGTCTCCACGTTCCGGGGAGGGCGGCGCGGGCTGGGGAGGGTCTTTCCGCGGGAGCGTCATACCAGCCGGCCTGCCATGGCAGGACGGTGGTAAAGACGCGCTTGCAAGTTGAGGCCATGCTGATGGGCAAAGGCCACTGGCGCCGCCATCCCACACGGCCACACGCCATTAACCTTGGGTGCACCCAGCCCCCCCCCCCCGCCCCGCCCGCCCCACAGGAGCCGCAACACGCAACACCCGGCCCCCGTGAGGTCATGGCCAGCCCATGGTGACGCAATGAGGAGGGACGGGGTAAACTGGGCGGTGGACGGAGACTGTGGGCAGGGGTCAGGGTGCCTGCGTGTCTGTAGCGAGACCAGGCAACCGGGGAACACATGTATCCCATGGCACCTGGCTGTCAAGGTGTCAAAGCGCCATCGTTAAACATGTTGTAACTCTTCCCCCCTCCCCTGCAGATCGTCATGTTTGCGCACCAGCCAGCGATGTTTGCCGCCGTGGCGGGAGCCGCAGCCCTGCAGGTGGCCCTTTGGCAGCATCAACGCAGACGGCTCAGGGCAGCAGCGGCTGCAGCAGAGGGACCGGCTGCAGAGAGCCCCGTGCCACCCGCTCGGGCTGCAGGCCCGCCCGCCCGCCCGACAGGTGCAGGAGGCGGCGGAGGATGACGATGACCACCACATCGATGGGGATACACAGGATGAGGATTCTGATCTTGATGGGGCGCAGGGGGAGGAGGAGGTGCAAGTGGTGGTCCCTCATGAGGCCTCGAGTGTACCGTCACCACATGTCCTTCGAGGACCTGCCGGACAGGGCATGCAGGAGGAGACTCCGGATGAGTAGGGAGACCGTCACACATATATGCCACCTCATGGCACACCTGGCACCACGTGGAACGGGGGAGGACATGCTATCCCAGTGACCGTCAAGATGACGGTAGCCCTCAACTTCTACGTGCCGGGGCCGTTCCAGGCGCCGAGCGGGGACCTGTCCGGTATCTCACAGGCATTGGTGCACCGGTGCATCCGAGCAGTAACCGACGCCCTGTATGCCATCACCGACCGGTACATTCAGTTCCAGAGGACCGCACACACCAGGATGCCCGGGCAGCGGGATTCGCCTCCGTGGCCAGGATACTGATGGCCCAGGGGGTGATTGATGGGGTGCATGTAGCCATGTGTGCACGTCGCCATGCATCCACCATCGGAGAACAGGGATGTGTTCATGAACAGAAAGGGGGCCTACGCCATGAACATTCACCATCACGGCATGCAGATCATGCACGTGTGCGCCCAGTACCCCGGCAGTGTGCATGATGCCTTTATACTGGTGCAATCTTACATTCCCGCCATGTTCGAGGGACAACCCCCCCCCCCCCGGCTGAGGGGCTGGTTGCTGGGCGACAGGGGTTACCCGTTGCAGTAGTGGCTGATGACGCCTACACGGAGACCACAGTCCAACGCGGAGACCCGCTACAATGCCCATGAAGCAACCAGGGGCGTTGTGGCGAGTTGCTTTGGCCTCTTGAAGATGCGCTTCAGGTGCCTGGACCGCTCTGGAGGGGCCCTCCAGTACCATTCAGAGAGGGCCGGCCGCATAGTTGTTGTCTGCTGCGTACTGCACAACATAGCCCAGCAGAGGGGCGATGTCCTGGAGGAGGAACAACAGGGGGAGCCCGATAAGGGCGACACATCTGCACATGAGGTGGAGGAGGATGGGGAGGTGGGGAGGGGTGGTGCACAGACACAACATGGGGGCTGGATATGGGTGGGAGGCTGCACGACGCCACCGGCTTAGCGAGCGAGCACGCGAGGCGTTGATCGCCGCCGTTTCACGAACTAGGGGGAGGGCATCGCTGAGCAAGGCACTTGCACCACCGTTCCGCCCAAACGTACCACCCAGCACCCCCCGCACCATCCGACAACCCTAGTTCCCACACCACCACTTTCACAGCACCTTACACCTGCGGCACAACGGGATGGTATCACACAGTTGCTTGTGTAAGCGGGTTCTGATCAGTGCCATGTTGAATGATGACAACCCACTCTGCGATGAGCTGTGAGCTCCGAATCATTAGACAATGTCTGACTTATTAGCCACAGCTACACCCTCCACCTCGGTGGTCCCTGTATGCGTCACGGTCACTCCATCACATGGCCATGTGGGGTTGCTGGCGTCAGTGTGCCGAGGATGACGGGGTGTTGATTGGGGGGGGGGACATGCCCGGCCTCACCGTCGTACCGAACTTCGACCCCAGCGCCACTCGTTCCCCATCACGAATATCCTGGAGAGAAAATTTGCTAATGCTCTTCGGGAGGGTTTAAACAGGGGATTGGGAACCTGAATTGTAGCTCCAGTATACAGGAGGTTGAGAGTAGTGAGATCATGAGTAAGGTTTCAAAGTTGCAGGAGTGTACCGGCAGGCAGGAAGGTGGTTTAAAGTGTGTCTACTTTGATGCCAGGAGCATCCGGAATAAGGTGGGTGAACTTGCGGCATGGGTTGGTACCTGGGACTTCGATGTTGTGGCCATTTCGGAGACATGGATAGAGCAGGGACAGGAATGGTTGCTGCAGGTGCCGGGGTTTAGATATTTCAGTAAGCTTAGGGAAGGTGGTAAAAGAGGGGGAGGGGTGGCATTGTTAGTCAAGGACAGTATTACGGTGGCAGAAATGACGTTTGATGAGGACTCGTCTACTGAGGTAGTATGGGCTGAGGTTAGAAATAGGAAAGGAGATGTCACCCTGTTAGGGGTTTTCTATAGGCCTCCGAAAAGTTCCAGCGATGTAGAGGAAAGGAATGCAAAGATGATTCTGGATAGGAGCGAAAGTAACAGGATAGTTGTTATGGGGGACTTTAACTTTCCAAATATTAACTGGAAAAGCTATAGTTCGAGTACTTTAGATGGGTCCGTTTTTGCCCAATGTGTGTAGGAGGGTTTCCTGACACAGTATGTAGATAGGCCAATGAGAGGCGAGGCCATATTAGATTTGGTACTGGGTAATGAACCAGGACAGGTGTTAGATTTGGAGGTAGGTGAGCACTTTGGTGATAGTGACCACAATTCGATTACGTTTACTTTAGTGATGGAAAGGGATAGGTATATACCGCAGGGCAAGAGTTATATCTGGGGGAAAGGCAATTATGATGCAATGAGGCAAGACTTAGGATGCATAGGATGGGGAAGGAAACTGCAGGGGATGGGCACAATTGAAATGTGGAGCTCGTTCAAGGAACAGCTACTGCATGTCCTTGATAAGTATTTACCTGTCAGGCAGGGAGGAAGTGGTCGAGCGAGGGAACCGTGGTTTACTAAAGTAGTTGAAACATTTGTCAAGAGGAAGAAGGAGGCTTATGTAAAGATGAGACGTGAAGGTTCAGTTAGGGCGCTCATGAGTTACAAGTTAGCTAGGAAGGACCTAAAGAGAAAGCTAAGAGCCAGGAGGGGACATGAGAAGTCTTTGGCAGGTAGGATCAAGGATAACCCTAAAGCTTTCTGTAGATATGTCAGGAATAAAAAAATGACTAGGGTAAGAGTAGGGCCAGTCAAGGACAGTAGTGGTAAGTTGTGCGTGGAATCAGAGGAGATAGGAGATGTGCTAAATGAATATTTTGCTTCAGTGTTCACGCGGGAAAAAGACAAAGTTGTCGAGGAGAATACTGAGATACAGGCTACTAGACTAGAAGGGCTTAAGGTGCATAAGGAGGAGTTGTTAGCAATTCTGGAAAGAGTGAAAATAGATAAGTCCCCTGGGCCGGATGGGATTTATCCTAGGATTCTCTGGGAAACTAGGCAGGAGATTGCTGAGCCATCGGCTTTGATCTTTAAGTCATCTTTGTTTACATGAATAGTGCCAGAAGACTGGAGGATAGCAAATGTCCCCTTGTTCAAGAAGGGGAGTAGAGACAACCCCAGTAACTATAGACCAGTGAGCCTTACTTCGGTTGTGGGAAAAGTCTTGGAAAGGTTTATAAGAGATATGATATATAATCATCGGGAAAGGAATAATTTGATTAGAGATAGTCAACATGGTTTTGTGAAGGGTAGGTCGTGCCTCACAAACCTTATTGAGTTCTTTGAGAAGGTGACCAAACAGGTGAACGAGGGTAAAGCAGTTGATGTGGTGTATATGGATTGCAGTAAAGCGTTTGATAAGGTTCACCACGGTAAGCTATTGCAGAAAATATGGAGGCATGGGATTCAGGGTGATTTAGCAGTTTGGATCAGAAATTGGCTAGCTGGAAGAAGACAAAGGGTGGTGGTTGATGGGAAATGTTCAGACTGGAGTCCAGTTACTAGTGGTGTACCACAAGGATCTGTTTTGGGGCCATTGTTGTTTGTCATTTTTATAAATGACCTGGAGGAGGGCGTACAAGGATGGGTGAGTAAATTTGCAGATGACACTAATGTCGGTGGAGTTGTGGACAGTGCGGAAGGATGTTACAAGTTACTAAGGGACATAGATAAGCTGCAGAGCTGGGCTGAGAGGTGGCAAATGGAGTTTAATGCAGAAAAGTGTGAGGTGATTCATTTTGGAAGGAATAAAAGGAAGACAGAGTATTGGGCTAATGGTAAGATTCTTGGTAGTGTGGATGAGCAGAGAGATCTCGGTGTCCATGTACATAGATCCTTGAAAGTTGCCACCCAGGTTGAGAGGGTTGTTAAAAAGGCATACAGTGAGTTAGCTTTTATTGGTAGAGGGATTGAGTTTCGGAGCCATGAGGTCATGTTGCAGCTGTACAAAACTCTGGTGCGGCCGCATTTGGAGTATTGCGTGCAATTCTGGTCGCCGCATTATAGGAATGATGTGGAAGCATTGGAAAGGGTGCAGAGGAGATTTACCAGAATGTTGCCTTGGAAGGAGGGAAGATCTTATGAGGGAAGGCTGAGGGACTTGAGGCTGTTTTTGTTAGAGAGAAAAAGGTTAAGAGGTGACTTAATAGAGGCATACAAGATGATCAGAGGATTAGATAGGATGGACAGTGAGAGCCTTTTTCCTCGGATGGTGATGTCTAGCACGAGGGGACATAGCTTTAAATTGAGGGGAGATAGATACAGGACAGATGTCAGAGGTAGGTTCTTTACTCAAAGAGTAGTAAGGGCGTGGAATGCCCTTCCTGCAACAGTAGTGGACTCGCCAACAGTAAGGGCATTCAAATGGTCATTGGATAATAAGGGAATAGTGTAGATGGGTTTTGGTTTGGTTTCACAGGTCGTCGCAACATCGAGGGCTGAAGGGCCTGTACTGCGCTGTAATGTTCTATGTTCTAAGCCCCAAGCCTTGCAGAACCTGACCCGTGGCCGAAACCGTTGCCCCCATTGCCTCCACCATGGCCGCCAACCGTGCGGTGTCGGCTGGGTGGCAGCCATGACCAGCACCACTCCCTGCTCCTGGACGCGGTAGACTCCTCCAACTGCGGCTGCAGATGCTGGAAGGTGGGCGTCATCCCGTTGTCCACTCCCGGGGTTTCCAAAAGCATCGGGTGTGTGGGTGGGTGTGGTAAGCCCAGGGACCCGGGAACCCTCTCGGCGGCAGCCTGGCCTGCCCTCCGACTGTCCAGCCTCTCGCCTGCTGCTACCTCCACCTGCTGTACCGGTTCGGCTGTGTGGTGCGCACCAGTCAGCGTCCCAGAAGCCTCATCACTAATGTGCCCAACCAAGGTGAGGGTATCTGCAATGGTGGAGGGAGTGGATGACAGCAGTGACTCAAGGTCCATATCCTCATCGGACCCCACGGGGTTCTCCTGGATCGACCCTTGGACCGATGGACGTTGTCCCCGGCCCACGTGAGGTGCCGTGTCCGTCATCTGTCTGGCCATCTTCTGTGCATCACTGTCCTGGCTCTCCATCCTCTCTTCGTCCATTTCATGGCCGTCAGTGTCCTGGCTGACCGTCCTGTGTTCATCAGTGTCATTTCTGTCGGTCCTCTGTGCGTCCGCTTCCTGTGCCCTGGCCTCGGAAGAGGGCCCCCCTGTCCGTCTTCCTTCCCCTCCCTGGCGTGCGCCCTGTGGGCAGATGAATTTGGAACTGAACGACGGGGGCTTCTCCGAGACGTTCCGGGACGATCGGCTGCTGGCCCTGGAATACACAATAAAGCATGTATCGTTAGACACGTGGGTGTGAGAGGGTGGAGGGGGCAGTGTGAGGGGGTGGAGAGTGAGGGGGGGTTTAGAGGATGGAGTGGGCAGTGTGAGGGGGTGGAGAGTGAGGGGGGTGAGGGGCTGAGGGAGTGTAGCCAGGCAGGGGAGTCTCACTTGGTACTGGGTCTCCGATCTGGCATGGCGCTACCTCCCAGGTGGCGGCTCCCCCAGCGGGGTCCAGAGCCCTCTGCTCATGGACGATGAGGGGGTGCAGCACAGGTGATCCCCCTCCAATTCTTGCACGCTCACAATGGTTGTGGGCTGCCTTGTCTTGCGGGGGGTGTGGGGGGGGGGGGGGGGAGGGAGCATCAGAGTTAGGCGGTCAGCAGCAAGACGCGGAGATGTTGGCAACATTATGACTGGGGGGGGAGCACTGGGCACCACACCATGGCAACTCGCAAGGTGGGTGTGGTGCCCATGTGGGTCGGGTGCAATATTGTGCCTCCCCTCCTGCGTGGGTGGTTGGAGGACATGCGACACGTGGCGGGGAGGGAGGGAGGAGTGGGGTGTGGCCCGGTGGAACTCTGGGGGTACTTACCCTGGCAGCCCTCATCAGGTCGTGGAGCTTCTTGCGGCACTGGTCTCCAGAGCAGGGGGTGTGCCCCACAGCGCTGACGGCGATGCCCACTTTATGCCAGCTGCTCTTGACTGTGCTGGCTGGGTACCAGTGGACACGTCTTGGACACAGGATCGCTCCGCGCTCTTCAACTGCGTCCAGCAATGCCTCCAGGTCATTGTCCCGGAACCTGGGAGCGGCACAGCGGGGCTCAGCCATCTCCCTCTGTTGGGGCCTGTGTGCGGATCGCGCACATTAAATGACGCAGCGCGGCGTCATTCGGGCGTCGCACGATGACAGCGCTTCTCTGGCACCACGCCCACCGTGTTTCTCGTGACCCCGCTGCTGGCCCATTTTCAGGGCCTGAATCGATGCTGCCGGCGGCCCGTTTTCACGACGGCGTTCACGACGGCACGGACACTCTGACTCGCCATCAGAGAATCCCGCCCTCTAATTAATGAAAACAGAAAATGCTGGACTCACACAGGAGTAAAGTAATAAACTGATATAAACATCAGAGTTGCACTATAGCTGTAGCAATTGGCAATCTTTCATGGTGTGAACCAAAATCATTTAAAACATTGCTATTTCAAGAAGCTGCAACTAATTTAAAATTATTCACAGCTATATACACGACTTCCAATTAATCATTACCGAGAAAGTGAAATGCAAATTAGATTAATTTGGCTCAGTAAATTGTTGGCCTAGAAATTAAATCATATTCAAATAGAGCATGATCCTGGTGCACAAACCATTTAATGTGCCAAATGAGGCCAGGTCGAGGTCAAATTAGTCCACTGGCCTTACTGGTGCTATGATCATTTGCAAACCAATTCCTCACATGTGTTTTAAACAAGTGTTAGACTTCTATTTGCATATGTAATGGCTTGGATGCCAGGTTCGGGCATGCCCCTGGATGTCAACACTAAACAACATGGTGTGTGGTGTACACCCATCCTGGAATGAGTATGCATATGCCAGGAGCCGTATGGGACTCATAGACACTCATTTTGCACCTGTAATATTACCCTTATTCTTACCAGATCCAACACCAATGTTGGGAGTAATCAGTGCTGAAGACTCAGAGCTACAGTAATGATAGCACAGTAGTCCTAACCATGCAAACTACTTTAACTTACAGGTAATTTCCTCCATATGCATACTTTGACTTCCACACTTGGGACAGCGTAACTGGTCATCTCTTTTTCCAAAGGACTTTTTTAACTGTTGATATGTTATCTTCATTTCATTTTTCTGAGTTGTCTGTTAAAATGCATTGAAAACACAAATTAACTCCAATTTTAACTCAGAACAGGAATCAGGTGAGTGTAAGGCAAGGCAGATTTTAACTCCAGGGTCTCATTTTTGTTTGACTGACAATCTGGCCCCTGACCATGTTGGAAGTTGAGCAGTTCCCCCACATAACTTTAAAGCCGATTTAAAGTGAGTTTGCACCTCTTAAAGGGAGGTTGTAAGTCCTGCTTTTATTTTTAGTCATGATGTGGAGATGCCGGCGTTGGACTGGGGTGAGCACAGTAAGAAGTCTTACAACACCAGGTTAAAGTCCAACAGGTTTGTTTCAAACACGAGCTTTCGGAGCACGGCTCCTTCTTCAGGTGAATGAAGAAGGAGCCGTGCTCCGAAAGCTCGTGTTTGAAACAAACCTGTTGGACTTTAACCTGGTGTTGTAAGACTTCTTACTTTATTTTTAGTGGAAGAATGCTTCAAAATATTTCAGCCGTACAGATGTGTAGAAGGGCCTAGTCTGAGGTAACTGACAGGGTCAGTGCCAGCTGCATTACATCCAGGACTTGACTTTACTGTACACAGAAGCTCAATGAGCTTGCAAGAGTAGCAAGGATTGGTGCAGTTCTTTCTGACACCAGTTGTCCTAACTGAACTGCAAAACACAGATTTTACCTCTTTCCCCACCAGTCTCAACAATTACTTCCCCACTATCACATCCTTCAACACAAACAAATTGCTTTTGCGTTAATCACTTGCTATTCTCATTCAATTGTGCTTCTTCTACACATTTCAACATATTCACAAGATGCACAAGCCCCCAAGTCTCTCGACTCATCTTTTTAACCCATTCACTACCTCACTCTCTCTTTCTGAAGGATAAATCCATGCATGAGATCTGGCATAGGAATACAGATGGAAAATTCATCAATATCATCAGTCTCACAAATGCAACAAATCGGGACATCTATGACCTCGGCAGGGTAATGGGAGTCAGGCCAGAGAGTCCAGTGGTGTACCTAATCAAGATGACTACGTATTGTATTCTGTTGAATCTGCAATAAGCAGAACGGATAGACGATAGTAGAAATTAAAGAACAAGGTTTATTCCAATATAATTACAATACTCCTCCACTCTCCTAAGGGTCTCCTTCTTCAACCTGCACCTAGGCTGGGGTTTTTACACACCTGTGGCTCGCCCTGTAAAGGGGAAACTCTACCCACTTAAAGGCAAAGTCCTGCCTCCCTTAAAGGGGAAGTTCATATTCTGGGGAGGTCATGGGAAATCATATGGTCCTGATCCTGGGACCTCCATTGGGGTTATAACATATTCCTTCATTCAATTCAGCACAGATGCAATCCCCATTCACAAGACTGCTGTCTGCTCATGTTCAGCCTGTATTTTCTGTCCTGTTTTCTTTTTTCTCTTTCTTCCAGATCTATTTCGCCACCACAAGACCCCTGAAAGGAAATAGGAAAGTAGACAATGCTCCTGAAGATGCATTTTGAGGCACTCCAGTCCTCCAGGATCCAACTTAGACACTGGTACTCCGTGGAGACTATGCAGCAATCTAGAGGTGTCCACAATGGTGAAACACCCATCGCCAGTGGGGAATATTAACTACTGGTAAAAGGGTCATCCCACGAAGGATGTTACTGGAAGAGCCTCTTCCAGGAAGAACTGCTTCTCACAGAGGGTGGTGAATTCGCTACCCCAAAGTGCAGTGGGTCTGAGTCCATAAGACATAGTAGCAGAATTAGGCCACTCGGCCCATTCAATCATGTCTGCTCCGCCATTCAATCATGGCTGATATTTTTCTCATCCCCATTCTCCTGCTTTCTTCCCATAACCCCTGATCCCCTTATTAATGAAGAACCTGCCTATCTGTCTTAAAGACACTCAGTGATTTGGCCTCCACAGCCTTCTGCGGCAAAGAGTTCCACAGATTCACCACCCTCTGGCTGAAGAAATTCCTCCTCATCGCTGTTCTAAAGGATCGTCCCTTTAGTCTGTGATTCTGTCCTCCGTTTCTGTTTTTTCCTACAAGTGGAAACATCCTCTCCCACGTCCACTCTATCCAGGCCTCGCAGTATCCTGTAAGCTTCAATAAGATCCCCCCTTATCCTTCTGAACTCCAAAGAGTACAGACACAGAGCCCTCAACCGTTCCTCATACGACAAGCTCTTCATTCCAGGGACCATTCATGTAAACCTCCTCTGGATCCTTCCCAAGGCCAGCACATCCTTCCTTAGATACGGGTCCCAAAACTTCTCCAAATGGGTCTGACCAGAGCCTTATATAGCCTCAGAAGTACATCCCTGGTCTTGTATTCTCGCCCTCTCTCCATGAATGCTAACATTGCATTTGCCTTCCTAACTGTCGACTGAACCTGCACGTTAATCTTAAGAAAATCGTGAACATGGACTCACAAGTCCCTTTGTGCTTCTGATTTTCAAAGCATCTTACCATTTAGAAAATAGTCTATGCCTCCATTTCTCCTTCCAAAGTGCATAACCTCACACTTTTCCATATTGTATTCCATCTACCATTTCTTTGCCCATTCTCCTAGCCTGTCCAAGTCCTTCTGCAGCCCCCTGCTTCCTCAATACTACCTGTCCCTCTATAGATCTTTGTAACATCTGCAAACTTAGCAACAATGCCTTCAGTTCCTTCTTCCAGGTCATTAATGTATATTGTGAAAAGATGTGGTCCCCGCACCGACCCCTGAGGCACACCACTAGTCACCGGCCGCCATCCTGAAAAAGACCCCTTTATCCCCACTCTCTGCCTTCTGCCAGTCAGCCAAACCTCTATCCATGCCAAGATCTTACCCTTAACACCATGGGCTCTTAACGTATTTAACAGTCTCCAATGTGGCACCTTAACAAAGGCCTTCTGGAAATCTAATCTCTCTGGTTCCCCTTTGTCTAACTTCCTTGTTACTTCCCAAAAGAATCATTAAATGGTTTTAAGAAAGAGATGGATATATATTTTGATAACATGCGGGTTAAAGGGATATGGGCAACAGGTGGGGAGGTGGATTTGAGACCAGGAAGAGTATCAGCCATGATCTGATTGAATGGCGGAGGAGGCTCAAAGGGCTGAATTGCCTACTTGTGTTCCTAATTATTATGTTCCTATGTTCCAGCTTTGGTAAGGACAATGGAAATAAAGACATTGAAAATCCCACCAGAAGAACAAAACAATATTGGAAGGTAAGAGCAGGAGTTTGACCACTGTGGCTGAGTGTATGCAGGAGTCTCCATCCACTTTCTGTAGTTTCATCAAACTTGTTGTCTTGTTTGGATAGTGTGATCGTCAACCAGGATACTGCAGTTTGGTCCTCACAGCAGGAGTCCAACACACTGAGGAAAATATGGTACAGTATTTTGAAGGCACAGTTTTCTACAAATTGACACCATTTGGTAAGGTGCCCCATTTTTTGTCTGCTGATGGTCTAGAAAGGTACTTATTTGTGGGTCAGCTCATTTGTGTAAAAATGTCCAAAACAGAAATAATAGATGGGAAGCAGCGAAATTGGAAAACAGCCTTTCAAAAAGCTGAAGGTAGCATCAGCAGTCTGGGGAAACATCACTTGAGTAAGGAATTGTGCTTAGCTCAGTGAGTTGACTGCCAATAAGTTTGACTAGATACCTCATCGCTGTTGCTGTGCTACTTTATAAGAATGTCTAACACAAGAGAGGGGATAAGGGGTTGGCACAAGTGCAGAGAAGAAGATGCCACAATTTCACTGAGTCTGATTTGCAAAGCTTTGGGAATTAAATAGAACACAGAAAAGATCAAGGCCCAGGTTTGCACCACAATGGAGATGCTCCGTCATGGTAAAAATAGTGGAAATGACAAAATTCCTGGGCGGAATTCTCCGTTGCCCGAAAATCGCCAAAGAATCCATTCTGACGCTGGAATCGGGCCGGATGCCGGTTTGTGAGTCTCCACTCCTTTCAAACCTGCATCATCGTGATGCGCGCCACACACAGTTGCAATGCCTTGACAACTCATCGGCTGGCCCGCTCGTGATGCTCCCCCCCGATGGGCCAATTTCCCGATGGCGCGGGACACGTGTCCTCATAAAAATCATAAACCCGGCTGTGGACTGTGTCCAGCGCCGCCACACACAGCCGGGATCCATTCCGTTGGCCGGAGAGGCTTCAGCAGGGACTGGGGGGGGGATTGCCAGGGGCTGGGTTGTGGGGTTGCAGTTTGCAGGTCGGTCAGCACATAGCCGGTGCCATAATGTACGGCGCGACCGCTGCAGGTTGTCAGCCGAATTGGGCGGGAGTGGTGCCGGCTACGATTTCTGCGTAAACGGGGATTCTCCACCCCCGCGCCGAATGAGATTTTGGCCCCACATGTTTGAGTCGGCAAGGTTGGATGCTCTGTTTAGGGAATGGGAGGAAAAGGGGGTGCAAGGGATGAGGGTTTTGTTTTTGGAGGAGCAATTTGTGAGCTTGAAGGGGTTGTCGGAGAAATTTGGGCTTTCACAGGTGGATACATTTCAGTATCTACCCCAATTCGCAAATTAATGAAAAAGATCTTTTCGACATTCCTTGTGGTGCCGTCGTTCTCGTTGTTGGAGACGGTTTTGTCGTTGGCAGGGATGGAGGAGAGGAGTACCTCAGGGATTTATGGAAGGGTTATGGAAAAGGATGCAGTGTCGGTGGAGGAGGGCCAAGGCTAAGTGGGAGGAGGAGTTGGGGATTGGAGCTGGAGGATGGGGTGTGGTGCGAGGCTCTGCATAGGGTGAATGCAACATCGTCATGTGCTAGGTTAGGGTTGATACAGTTGAAGCTGGACTGGTGCATCGGTTCCATTTGATCAAATCCAGGATGAACAGATTGTTTACGGGAGTGGAGAATGAGAGTGAGCGTTGTGAGAGGGGCCGGCTAATCCTATGCACCTGTTATGGTCATGTCCCTATGCTTGTGGGTTTCTGGGTCTCCAACTTTGGATCCATGTCAGCAATTTTACAAATTGAACTGAATCCCTGTGTAATAGGGGTGATATCTGGGGTGTCTGACCTGACAGAGCTGCAGACTGAAGCAGCGGCCGATGTTCTGCCCTTCACCTCGCTGCTTACTCAGAGGCGGGTGCTGATCGATTGGAGGTCAACCTCTCCACCCAGTGCCTCAGTATGGCTGTGGGGATCTTGTATCTTGAGAAAGTTAAGTACGGCCTTTTTTAGGAGGGTCAACAGGAGTATTACGGTTTTTGTATGGGCGCATGGGACTCCGAGGGTGAGAAGGGTGTTTTTGGAGCGGGGCAGGGATAGGGGGGGGTCTGGCGCTGCCCAACCTCTGTGGGTACTATTGGGCTGCCAACGCAGCGATGGTGCGTAAGTGGGTAATGGACGGGGAAGGGGCAGCATGGAAGAGGATGGAGATGGCGTTCTGTGTGGACACGAGCCTGGAGGCGCTGGTAACGGCGCAGTTGCCGTTCCCGCCAACGAGGTATACCACGAGACCGGTGGTGGTGGCTACCCTCAAAATTTGGGGGGCAATGGAGACGGCATAGGGTAGAGGTGGGGGGCTCGACGGAGTCCCCGATACGGGGGAACCACCGGTTTGTTCCAGGGAGCATTGATGGCGGGTTTCTTAACTGACATAGGGAAGGTATTAGGAGGTTGGGGGACCTGTTTGTAGATGGGCGGTTTGCGAGCTTGGGTGAGTTAGAGGGGAAGTTTGGGCTCCCCTCGGGGAACATGTTTAGGTATATGCAGGTTAGGGCGTTTGCCAGGCGTCAAGTGGAGGGGTTCCCTCTGTTGCCCCCACGTGGGGTACGGGACAGGGTGCTCTCGGGGGTGTGGGTTGGAGGAGGGAGGATTTCAGACGTGTATCTCATAATGAAGGAGGAGCTGAAGGGAAAATGGGAAAAGGAGCTGGGTGAGGAGATTGAGGAGGGGACGTGGGCGGATGCCCTGGAAAGGGTGAATTCCTCCTCTTCTTGTGCGAGGCTTAGCCTCATACAGTTCAAGGTGCTACATCGGGCTCATATGACCGGGACAAGGATGAGCAGGTTCTTTGGGGGCGAAGACAGGTGTGCTAGGTGCTCGGGGAGCCCGGGGAACCATGCCCATATGTTCTGGGCATGCCCAGCGCTGGGGGTATTTTGGAAGGGGGTAGCAAACACGGTGTCGAGGGTGGTAGGATCCAGGGTCGAGCCAGGCTGGGGGCTCGCGATATTTGGGGTAGCAGTGCAGCCGGGAGTGCAGGAGGCGAAAGAGGCCGGTGTTCTGACCTTTGCGTCCCTAATAGCCCGGCGGAGGATTTTGCTTCAGTGGAAGGATGCGAGGCCCCCAAGGGGGGGGTTTGGTTTTGGGGGTTTTTCTTTTTTTTTTGTTTTTTTTTTCCGTTTTTGTTGTTAATGCTGTTTTCTTGTTGATATTTTCTGTTTTTGATATTTTGTGAAAACCTCAATAAAAATTATTTTTTTTAAAAAGAGAAAGTTAAGTACATTGTGAGGTGAGCAATTGAAGAGGTCTACTAGAGATAGCAGCCATTTACCTTGCAGTTTAAAGAGCTGGTCACTGTTAGTTGCTGGGGAGTGGGGAGGGAGGAGGGGAGTGAGATGGGAGTTCTGTTATTGGTGGTCTTTTTCTTTGGGTGGTTGTTATTGTTTTTGCTAATATATATATAAAATTGAAAAAGGCGCATAAAAATGCTAAAAAAAAGTTAAACATCATTGGTGAAAACTGCTTAAACACATTGGAACTGTCAAAGCTGACAAGAGGCACGGTGGCACAGTGATTAGCACAGCTGCTTCAAAGCGCCAGGGATCTGGGTTCGGTTCCAGCCTTAGGTGACTGTGTGGAGTTTGCACATTCTCCCTGTGTCTGTGTGGGTTTCCTCTGGGTGCTCCGGTTTTCTCCCACAGTCTAAAGATGTGCAAGTTAGGTGGATTGGGTATGCTAAATTGCCCCTTGGTGTTCAAAAATGATGTGCAGGTTAGGTTAAACGGTTATTGGGATAGAGCGGGGAAGTGAGCTTGGGTGGAATACTCTTTTTCAGAGTCAGTACAGGCTCGATGGGCCGAACGGCCTCCTTCTGCATTGTAGGAACTCTAAGCTGTCAAAGAACTATCAAAAATATTGTCAAAACTTATTGGGACTGTTAAAACTGTCCATGTTTGCTGGGCTTCAAATTTTTTTTTTTAAAAGAGTGCTTGGTATTTAATTATTTCAGTTGACATAAACTTGGGGAATATCATTATATTATTTGTACTACAATGATTTTGCAAACTAATGTTGCCATGGTTGGGTGACTGTTAAGTGAGCAGTTTGTGTAACTGCTCCAAGTTATTATGGAACAAAAATGTTTGTTTTCACAAGAGATTAGTTGAAGGAATTTCTATGTATTGATTTTTTGAAATTGATGACAGTGTTTTTATTTCATGCCACCATGGCTCATGCTAGATGGATACTCAGTGAGTTGGCATGGAGCGGGTAAGGAAAAGGCTGGTGGGTGGCAGGCATGGGTTGGCATTAGTTGGAACAAAGTTGGTGTAACAGACAGAGGCGAATATAGCAAGAAAACTATCAACTGAGGTCATCTTGTGAACCCGGAGCAGAAACCTGACAGGCAAGTTGGGCATGTTGTGATTGGTCACTTTGCTAACTCTGTACAATAAAAGGATTCTCGCAGCATCCAAGAAGAAAAAGGAAAGCATTACAACCCAGGAACCATTGTTACAGTGGAGGAGCCAGAACTTGGAGCTCATAGAACAAGAACAATCACTGTAGAAAGAAGGCCCTGAGATTGGAGCTCAAAGAAGAAGATATCCACATCGAGTGACTGAGCCTGGCCAGCTCCCTCACTCAACCGGGTAATACCTAGATCTCAGTGATCTCTGTATTATGATCACAGAAATCATGATTAAGCTAGCTCTTTTGAATAAAGTACTAAATTCAGATGTCTTTAAGCCAATCAAGCAGGGGATTGGCCAATGTTGACAGAGGAGGTACATTGGTGGCATAGTGGCAAACTAGTGGCATGGTGGAATACTGGCAGCATGGTGGCACAGTGGTTAGCACTGCTGCCTCACTGCCCCAGAGACCCAGGTTCCATTCCGGCCTTGTCTGTTTGGAGTTTGCATGTTCTCCCCATGTCTGCATGTGTTTCCTTTGGGTACTCCAGTTTCCTCCCACAACCCAAATATGTGCAGGTTAGGTGGACTGCTCATGCTAAATTGCTCCTAGTGCCCAGGGATGCAGTAAAGTTACGGGGATCGGGTGGGGGAGTGGACCTAGGTAGAGTGGTCTTTCGCAGGGTCGGTGCAGACTCAGTGGGCCATATGGCCACTTGCTACACTGTAGAGATTCCATGATTCTCTGATGGAGATCATGAGGGTACAAGGGCATGAGGTTGGGCAGAGGGGCATGAATTGGCAAGTATTGGAAGTCATGGGGGTGGATGGGGGACATGAGGTTGTATAGGTTGGCAAGGATGAGACAGGGGGAGTTTGTAAGGGTGAGGACTCATTGTTTTAATCATTGCCTCAATTAAACGCAACAAGATTCAGGAAAACAGAGGCAGGCTTCTGCCCATCCCACGTCTGTACCCGACAGCCTCTGCACTAGTTATGGGGACGGCAGATCAAACTTCTAATCCAGCCCAACTCCCACGGAACTAAAATCAGAACTGCAGGCCACCATTTTTAAAGGTCAGGTTTGCAGAGCTTAGGGGGGCACACAGTGGTGCAGTGGTTAGCGCTGCTGCCTCACGGCGTCAAAGTCCCAGGTTCGGTCTTGACTCTGGGTCACTGTCCGTTTGGAGTTTGCACATTCTCCCCATGTCAGCGTGGGTCTCACCCACACAACCCAAAGATGTGCAGGGTAGTGGATTGGCCATGCTAAATTGGCCCTTAATTGGAAAAAAAAGTTGTAAATTCTAAATTTATTTTCAAAAATGATTTACAGAGCTTGGCATTCTCCCGTCTGTGCGCACCTGACCAGGGAGCGAAGCTCTGGACCCAAGTGTTTCCATGATACGAAATGCCATGTGAAGGGAGATGGCCATGTTATAGAGCACCAATTTTTCTACTCTAGGATTCCATACCCGCGCCAGAAAATATTCAA
This sequence comes from Scyliorhinus canicula, assembly GCF_902713615.1. Lineage (NCBI taxonomy): Eukaryota > Metazoa > Chordata > Chondrichthyes > Carcharhiniformes > Scyliorhinidae > Scyliorhinus > Scyliorhinus canicula. Next base: position 136,876,663 of record NC_052153.1, on the reverse strand, counting down.
GCACCTCACCAAGGCAGACAAGGTAACAAATCAGCCAGCTTCATATTTTCCCCTTGCATCACAAACACCAGGATGCTCTTCACCCTCTAAAAGTGACAGCTAGACAAGCATCACTTCATAATGCACTCTAATTAGGGTGGCCAATGACTCAATCCTTACAGTATAGCTACCCATCTCCTATAATAGCAATTATTTGGCTCGCAAACATAAATCCCTTCCTCCTCTATACCAAACAAGCTAATACCACAATGGTTCTTACTTCACCTCACCTATACTGTTTGGTACACTCCTCAATTAATAACCTTGCCCTCATGAGGGAGAGAGAGAAGTGCGGTATATCCTACCGAAATTCTGCCTGACTCTCCCTTCGTTAATCCAGTACACTGCTCCTACTTCTCCATGAAGTTGGCCTGCAAACAGGGAATGGCATCAATATCTCTTGGTGGTTTTATGCTCTGAGACACTCAGGAACAAGTCCACACGGTGAAGGAGAAATTCCCAGATAATTGCTGCAAAATAGTTATTTCTGCTGCAGAATTCACTATTCCAACTCTCTGACTCACAAACTCCTCGCCTCTGACTATCTCAGCTGATTATGGTGACTGATGCACATTTCAAATCTCACTCTAATTTAGCCCACGTGCATCCTGAGACCAAAAGCGGAAACCTAAAGCTATAATGCCATTGAACCTCATACCTAACTTATTCAAAATGGAGTGGGAAGTTCACAATAAGGGACATAAGAGCATGAGAAGATTCAGAGGCATGAAAACTAGAAAAATAACATCTTTAACATATCACTAGCAAGTAAAGTTTTCACTCCAATAATGTGCTGACATTACACTGAATGGAATGTAGAATTTTGAGGTCTTTGGAAGAATTAGGATTGCGGGCTTTGCAGAAGTTAATCACCAATTTATACAGTAATGTCTATGTAATAATACAGTTCAGTAGTATTGGAAAAGAAAAGTCCTGTTCTATTGGACTTCATTTCTCGTTGAATTGCTTGACATAGAAGCACAAAGGAAGAGGAAGAAATTTTTAAAAAGTAAATCCACATCCTGTATGGATCGAAGGTTATTCAAGTAAATGTAAAAATATAAAATCGCACTCATACCTGTTTGTTCCACGTATGATCTTTATCACAGTCGTCATCCTTTTTGGCAAATGCAGGAGTTACAGAAAATGTTCTCAGTGGGCTATATGCTGGCTTCTGGATCAGTTCACAAGATGTTGTTGCTATGGCCAAAAGTTTGGTGGCTGGTACTAAAACTTGGCAGACTAATAGTAACAAAACGTTTAAAGGACTAAGAACATGCTGTCCAGTCATTTAGAGTTATGAACCTAATTATTTTAATTTCAACCCTTACCATTTTAAACTTAACTTAGCCCCAGCCTTAAATTATATATGCTCTTCATTATTTAAAAATGCTTAAAAACTTGATTTTTTAACCCAGAATAGGGAATTCATTAGTTCGGGGAACAGACAGGCATTTCTGGGGCTGCAGATGTGACCCGAGGATAGTGTGTTGCCTCCCTGGGGCCAGGGATGTCACTGAATAGCTGCAGGGCATCCTAAAAGGGATGGTGATAAGTCAGAGGTCGTGGTACCAATGATATAGGTAGAATGAAGACTTGCATCAAGGATTTAGGGAGCTAGGCAGCAGATTAAAAAGTAGGACCCCAAAGGTTGTAATCTCTGGACGACGCCCGGTGCCATGTGCTAACGTGTAGAGAAAAAGGGGAATAGAGCAGCTAAATGCATTGCTCAAGGTTTGGTGCGGGAGGGAAGCTTTTAGATTCATGTTTCTGTGGCCCAGCCTCCAAGAGAAACCTATTTATGTGTATTTGCAATTGTCTGAGGTATTAGAAAGCCTGATAATGACTTGCTGCATCATGTCTCAGAGTATGGAGGCATCTTCTTCCACCTTGTGTTGCATTTAGAGGGAAGTATCAGGACTCGGAGTGTGTACTCATTCCTGTGAATGATGCCTCTCATCAACAGCCTGTGTCATCAGCTCTTGCATTCTGATCAAAGCACTGGTGTTATTGAGGATCAGGCATTCACCATCCCCACCAATTTGGAGAGGTTGTTGCACTGCCTAGATTGGGGCCTCAATCCCACTGTTGACCCATGGTCTGCTCTCCCAATGATCAGTGGGAGTGATGAACCAGTGTCATGGGTGCCACAGTGGCATGTGCTGTCTTCACTCATGATGGTGGCATTTGTGCCCTATCATCACCCCCTCTGCTAATGCCCAACATATAAACAGAAAGCCATCAGACTGGCAAACTGCCTGGTACAGACAAGATGCTTTAGTCTGCAGTCAAGCCCTCTCAAGCCATCAACAATGGATACTTCATGGCCACCTTGTACCATCAATGTTCAAGCCACACTTGCACAATATCTCTGGTGTCACCTTGGCCGTGTCCTACTTCTCATTACCTGCTGCTCCTCAGCAACATCATCTGAAACATAATGCCTGTTTCTAGTGATGATGCCCAGCACTGCCTCACCACCACTTCTCTAAATCCCCCTACTACCTCTATAAATTATCAGACTGCTTGTCAAATATCCTGTACTGCAACAACATTCATTCCCACAAAATTGGAAAGGCTGAAAGCATAGTCTTTAGCCCCAGCCACAAAAATCGTTCCCTATCCACTGACACCCTGCTGAAACCCTCATCCATTTCTTTGTTACTTTTAAACTTGATTATTGCAGCACATTCCACATTCTTTCCTCTGTACACTGGAGGTCATCCAAAACTCTGCTATCCATGTCCTAACTTTCACCAAGTTCCAATCAGCCATCAGTACTATGACTGCTAACTCACATTGGTTCCAGGTTAATTAATGTCTCAATGTTTGTCAAGCATTTGGTCATCTACTGTAAAACTTCCTTATGAGGCTGGGCGCCAAATGTTGTTTTACAATGCTCCTGAGAAACGTCTTGGAATGTTTTATTATGTAAAGTTACTGGGCTGAATTTTATGCTAGTGGCAGCACCACCACCACTACACACATCACTGCCCAAAGGCCACACCCCCAACCCACCCCTGGTGTAAAAGTCACAGGGAAACCCTTTGCTTGGCTGGCACAGTCCACAGCCAAGTAACGCCATTATTTGGTTAAAGGCAAAATTCCCACCTCCAACGGAGAGGAAGTCTGCTTCCGCGAGCCATTGACCAATCAAAGGATTGGATTGAATTTGTTCATTGTCACGTGTACCAAGGTACAGTGAAAATAATTTTTCTGCGAGCAGCTCAACAGATCATTAAGTACATGGGAAGAAAAGGGAAGAAAAGAAAATACATAATAACAAGATATACAATGTAACTACATAAGCATTGGCAGGGGATGAAGCATACAGGGTGTAGTGTTAATGAGGTCAGTCCATAAGAGGGTTGTTTAGGAGTCTGGTGACAGTGGGGAAGAAGCTGTTTTTGAGTCTGTTCGTACGTGTTCTCAGACTTCTGTATCTCCTGCCTGATGGAAGAAGTTGGAAGAGTGAGTAAGCCGGGTGGGAGGGATCTTTGATTATGCTGCCCACTTTCCCCAGGCAGCAGGAGGTGTAGATGGAGTCAATGGATGGGAGGCAGGTTCGTGTGATGGACTGGGCGGTGTTCACTACTCTCTGAAGTTTCTTGCGGTTCTGGGCCGAGCAGTTGCATACCAGGCTGTGATGCAGCCCGATAGGATGCTTTCTATGGTGCATCTGTAAAAGTTGGTAAGGGTTAATGTGGACATGCCGAATTTCCTTAGTTTCCTGAGGAAGTATAGGCGCTGTTGTGCTTTCTTGGTGGTAGTGTGGACGTGGGTGGACCAGGACAGATTTTTGGAGATGTGCACCCCTAGGAATTTGAAACTGCTAACCATCTCCACCTCGGCCCTGTTGATGCTAACAGGGATGTGTACAGTAGTTTGCTTCCTGAAGTCAATAACCAACTCTTTAGTTTTGCTGGCATTGAGGGAGAGATTGTTGTCGTACACCACTCCACTAGGTTTTCTATCTCCCTCCTGTATTCTGACTCATCGTTATTCGAGACCCGGCCCACTATGGTCATATCGTCAGCAAACCTGTAGATGGAGTTGGAACCAAGTTTTGCCACGCAGTCGTGTGTGTACAGGGAATAGAGTAGGGGGCTAAGTATGCAGCCTTGCAGGGTTCCGGTATTGAGGACTACTGTGGAGGAGGTGTTGTTGTTCATTCTTATTTATTGTGGTCTGTGGTCAGAAAGTCGAGGATCCAGTCGCAGAGTGGAGAGCCAAGTCCTAGGTTTTGGAGATTTGATATGAGCTTGGCTGGGATTATGGTGTTGAAGGCGGAACTGTAGTCAATAAATAGGAGTCTGATGTAGGAGTCCTTGTTTTCGAGATGCTCTAGGGATGAGTGTAGGGCCAGGGAAATGGCGTCTGATGTGGACCGGTTGCAACGGTATGCGAATTGCAGTGGAGCGGTATGCGAATTGCAGCGAATGGCAGCTCTCTTGTACCAGCAGCACCCCTGAAAGTGGTTGTCAGTAAGTAAGCCACGATGGAGCTGGATATTCATCCTACAGGCTGGATGTTTGACACTGGTCTTACCCGCCATGGGTAAAATCCCAGTGACAGTGGCAGGAGGCTCTTAGTGGCCATTACTTGGCCACCGAACAGTTTCAATTGGCCAACAGGCAAGCAGCCTGCCTGATGCCTCCCATGCCACTGGTGACATTGCAGCAGAGCAGTAAGGGACGGGTAGGAAATGGGTTGGTGGCAATGCCATGGTGCCCAATATTATGGTTCCACTCTCATTCCCCTCATCTGCAATTCCGTCTGGAGGGAGGGGGTTACTGTAAGTTTCAGACGTATGTAAGTACAAGCTGAAGTTTGATTCGGTTACATCCAGAACATGCAAAGTGCTTAGTAGTCAATGTGTCAAATACCTGAACGTCAATAAAAGGGACCCTATTGCTTGATGGCATTGATTCTATCAATGATAATATAGACATCAACAGCAAAATAAATGAATTTGAAGTGTAAGGAAAGAAAGACTTGCACCGGGTAGGCGGTGGCATAATTGAATTGTTACTGGACTAGTAATCTAGTAATCCGGAGACCCAGGATAAGGATCTGGGAATGCGGGTTGGAATCCTACCACCGCAAGTGATGGAATTTCAAATCAATAAAATATCTTGAAAGAAAAGTCCAACCATGAAACCACTGTCGATTGGCGTAAAAACAAATCTGGTTCACTAATGTCCTTTAGAGAGGAAATCTGCCATCCTTACCTGGTCTGGCCTACATGTGCTCCAGACCCACAGCAATGTGGTTGACTCTTAAATGCCCTCCGAAATGGCCCATCAAGACACTCAATTATATTCAACTGTTATGAAAACACAAAGGAATGAAACCGGACGGACCAGCCAGCATCAAACCAGGCATCGGAAATGACAATGACAAACCCAGTGCTGCCCACCCTGCAAAATCCTCTTTACTAACATCTGGGGGCTATTACCAAAGTTGGGAGAGCTGTCTCACAGACTAGTCAAGCAACAGCCTGACATAGTCATACTCACAATGTTCCAGACACCACTATCACCATTCCTGGGTATGTCTGGCTCACCGGCAGGGCAGACCCAGCAGAGGGGCAGCACAGTGGTATACAGTCGGGAGGGAGTTGCCCTGGGAGTCTTCAATATTGACTGTGGACCACATGAAGTCTCATGGCTTCAGTTTAAACATGGGCAAGGAAACCTCCTGTTGATTACCATGCACCGGCCATCATCAGCTGATGAATCAGTACTCCTCCATGTTGAACACCATTTGGAGGAAGTACTGAGGGTGGCAAGTGCGGAGAATACGCTCTGGGTAGGAGACTTTGGTGTTTATCACCAAGAGTGACTCGGTAGTATCACCATAGACCGAGCTGGCCGGGTCTTAAAGAACGTAGCTGCTAAACCGGGACTGCAGCAGGTGGTGAGGGAACCAACAAGAGGGAAAAAGATATTTGATCTCATCCTCACCAATCTGCCCGCTGCTGATGCCCATGATGGTATTGGTAGAAGTGACCACCGCACAGTCCTTGTGGAGCAAAGTCTTACCTTCAACATTGAGGATACCCTCCATCGTGTGTGGCACTACCACCGTCTAAATGGGATTGACTTTGAACAGATCTAGCAACGCAAGACTGGGCATCCATGAGGTGCTGTAGGCCATCAGCAGCAGCAGAATTGTATTCAACCACAATCTGGAACCTCATGGCCCAGCATATCCCCCACTCTTACCATTACCAGCAAGCCAGGTGACTTTGTCTCCACAAGGTCTGTGCGGTGGTCACATCTAACTATACACTCATGGACAGATACATCTTCAGCAAGCAGATTGGTGAGGATGAGGTCAAGTATGTTTTTCCCTCTTGTTGGTTCCTTCACCACCTGATGCAGTATCAGTCTAGCAGCTATGTCCTTTCGGGCCCAGCCAGCTCGGTCTGTGGTGGTACTACCAAGCCATTCTTGGTGATGGACATTGAAATCCCCGACCCAGAGCATTCAACCACAATCTGGAACCTCGTGGCCTGGCATATCCCCCATTCTACCATTTCCACCAAGCCAGTCATCAACCCTGGTTCAATGAAGAGTGCAGGAGAGCATGCCAGAAGCAACATCAGGTATGCTGAAAAATGAGGTGTCAACCAGGTGAAGTTACAACTTAGGACTACTTGTGTACCAAACAGCATAAGCTGTAAATAATAGACAGAGCTTAGCGATTCCAAGCAAACGCGTCAGATCTAAGCTCTGTAGTCCTGCCACATCCAGCCGTGATTGGTGGTGGACTACTAAACAACTCACTGGAGGAGGAGGCTCCACAAACATCCACATCCTCAATAGTGGAGAAGCCCAGCACATATGTGGAAAAGACAAGGCTGAGGCAGTCACAACAATCTTCAGCCAGAAGTGTTGAACGGATGATCCATCTCGGTCTCCTCCGGAGGTCTCCAGCATCACAGATGTCAGTCTTCAGCCAATACGATTCACTTCAGCAAGAAATGGCTGAAGGGACTGGATACTGCAAGGGCTATGGGCCATTACAGCGTTCAGTGCCATTAGCGACTCCTCATGAAGTAGTCCATGTTTATATGCAGCAAGACCTGGACAGCATTCAAGGTTGTGCTGATAAGCGACAGGTAACATGCAAACCACACGAGTGCTAAGCAATAGCTATCTCCGACAAAAGAGAATCTAACCATCTCCCCATGACGTTACCATTGTAACTGAACTGGACCAGCCATATAAATACTGTGACTACAAGAGCAGGTCAGAGGCTTGGAATTCTGCAGCGAATAACTCACCCCATGATGCTCCAAAGCCTGCTCACCATCTACAAGGCACAAGTCAGAAGTGTGATGGAATGCTCTCCACTTTCCTGGATGAGTCCAGCTTTAAAAACATTCAAGAAGCTTGACACCATGCAGGGCAAAGCAGCCCGCTTGATTAGCACTTCATCCATCACCTTCAACATTCACTCCATCAGGGCAGCACGGTGGCACAGTGGTTAGCATTGCTGCCTATGGCGCTGAGGACCCGGGTTCGAATCCTGGCCCTGGGTCACTGTCCATGTGGAGTTTGCACATTCTCCCCGTGTCTGTGTGGGTTTCACCCCAACCCAAAGGTGTGCAGGATAGGTAGATTGGCCAAGCTAAACTGCCCCTTAATTGGAAAAAATAATTGGGTACTCTAAATTTATTTTAAAAAAACATTCACTCCATCCATCACGAACGAAAAGTGCAGCAGTGTCTACCATCTTACAAGATGCACTGCAGCAACTCACCAAGGCTCCTTCAACAGGACCTTCCAAACCCACAAACGCGACTACCTAGAAGGACAAGAGCAGCAGATACATGGAAACAACACCACCTGCAAGTTCCCTTCCTAATGACACACCACCCTGACTTGGAACTATATCATTGTTCCTTCACTGCCGTTGGGTCAAAATCCTGGTACTGTCAGTGTACCTACACCACAAGGACTGCAGAGGTTCAAAAAGGTGACTCACCACCTCCTCCTCAAGGATTGGCAATAAATGCTGACCTAGCCAGTGATGGCCACATCCCATGAAATAATATATATATTTTTAAAAACTGATGTCTCAAAGTGCTTTACAGCTAATGAAGTATATCTGAAGTGCAGTCACTATTGTAATGTTGATGACTCAACAGCCAATTTGAGTACAGCAATCTTCAACAGACAGCAATGGAACAAACACCAGATAATCTGTGATATGATGTGGATTGAGGAATAATTATTGGCTGGGATACGGAAGATAATTCCCCTGCTTTTCTTCAGAATAGTGCCACGGGTGTAGATGATGTTACATTTTATTTCAAAAGCCTAAGGAATAAAGGATAGATTAATTCTGAAAGTATTTAAAAATGATTTGTCTAGTCGTGAATTTCACTGAATTCGTAAAATTATAAATGTATATCAGGCAAACCCAAATTACAGAAAATCAAGGAGGCTGGAAATGGGACAGGTGAAACTCCAATTGATTTCCAAATGAGGAAGGGTTAAGGAAGTTACAGAAGGTTTCCTAACCTTATCTATCATAGTCCGGGACCATCAAAATTTGAAAGAAAGAAAAAAAGTTAGGGCTAATGACCTCCTTCTGTACTGTAACCATTCTCTGATTCTAGTGCTGAGGATGTTTTCATGCTACATAAATGATTGTGGCCTTACATCCACCCTTACATCTCCTGGAATACTCCCTCGTTCATTGTCAATACCAGCGATGAAGGGTAACAGGGATTGTTTACATTCCAACAACCATAAAGTATGAAATATCAGCTCTGCATGCAGCTTATCAATCAGTATCAATAATATCACTTTGCTCTATTCCGCTAAATTAAAACGCACATGTCCGAAAGAAAAAAGGAATTTGAATTGAATTCTAAACTACCTTTGGCTCCAACTGCAATGATTCCAAACATCATCATCTGCTGCCAGATTCTTGCTACCTTTGATGTTGTGACGGAGCTGTCAAAGCCATGGGCTTATCCATCGACAGCAGGGAAGAAAAGAAAGACGCAACGGAAATTGAGTATAAAATGCGTTTTCACTGGCGTGGGTTCAACGTAAACAAACGAATATCCCCCATCCTATGGCACATGTTGCGTCAGCTCATTGAAAAACACACATCTATAACATGATCACAGATACAAATGTTTAAAATGCGCAACTCCCTCCCAAAGTAGGAATACATACCCAAGTCCTGAGACCGAATCGTGCATTCTTTCTTACGGAATTTTGTTCTGCTTGATTCCTTTTAATTTCAAGTTGAAATATGATAATACAATGATTAGATGAGCTGTTTGACTGCCCCAACCGGCTCCTGTTCTTAATGTGACTGCTTCTGAGCACAAATGAATATCAGGCTAATCTGAAAGTGTCAAATACTGTTCGTAAAGTTTAATAAGGACAGTGTTAGCATTGTTAGAATTAAACATGTAGATTGAAAAGTTAATTAAGCAATTTGTGCATCCATTCGCAATGATTAAATATGCTTGAAAGGGCTTTATTTGTTTCCACTCACAATCACGAATTCAATATGAAGTTTAAATTTAACGACAATAGTCCCAGATGACCAACCATAGGCTGTTTTCCCCTTTGCGAGGGAGAGCTGACTGGTGGTGATTTAACCTCAGGATCATCACTCCTCAGACAAGGGGCAAGGTAAAGAAGGTGGAGCTTTCATGAATAACCTCAGCCCTACAGAAATAGAACCCATGCTGTTTTTTTTTGGTTTATTTAGAGTACCCAATTCTTTTTTTTCCTAGTTAAGGGGCATACTAGCCTGGCCAATTCACCCACCCAGCACATTTTTTGGGTTGTGGGGTGAGACCCACAGACACGGTCAGTGCAAACTCCACATGGATAGTAACCTGGAGCTAGGATTGACCTGGGTCTTCGGTGCCGTGAGGCAGTAATGCTAACCACTGCACCATCATGCTGCCCTTAACCTATGTTGTTGGCCTCGCTCTATGTCACAAACCAGCTGTCCAGCCAACTGAGCTAAACCAGCCCCATAACATATAGAAAATGTATGCTCCACTCCATATGTAATGCAATACTTTTCAGAGGGTGTACAGTAATTATTGATAACTGTGAGTGTTCATACCTCTATGCATTAAAAAAGGTCTATGGGTGTTCAGTGTCTGATGTCTAAAGGTCAGCTTGTCCTTAATTGCTGCAACCATGATGTTCAGGCTGATTGATTTCCCAATGTCAGTGTCACTCTTGTGTCAGTGTCACTCTTGTCACGTAGGCCATCAGATAGTCAGACATTTTCGAAAATGTGGCACATCCACTTTGTAATTTTCATCTTGAATATTTTTCTCTCTCGACTACGTTTTAACGACCAACTGGTAATGGGGTATTTGAACCAATATTGCCTTTGCTCCCTGTGGGATTGATTTACAATAGAATGGTTTTTATTTACAAGTTAATTTATTGCATGTTTAATCCTGCAGGGGCAGTGTAAAACTCAGAAACACTGATTGGCTTTTAAAAAATCTGTTTGTATCCTTGCAATTTAAACATTTTTTTTGGAAGGTGCACAAAACTAGCAATTCTAAGTTTATTGTTTATTCCTGATTGCTCGAAGACAGCAAAGACATTTCCTTTGAACAGTTGCAGATCCCAGCTTGTTGATAGGGCAGTCAATTTACTTAGAATGCATTTTCAATAAATATAATATAATTTATCCTGTTATTAAAATTCTTAATGTCCAAATTAAAGTATTTACATTATTCTAAAACAAATTATGACACTGAGCCCATAACGATATATTAGATCTGATGACCAAAAGCTTGATCAAAAAGGTAGATTTAAAGGAATGTCTTAAAGGAGGTGGAAAGGCACCATGCTGGAGGGAAGGCATTCTGGAGCTTAGGGCTCAGGCAATGAAAGTAGAGCCACCAATTCACCAACCTTGATACCAGGTTGACTGAAGAAAGAGAAACCGATAATGCTAGAAATTCAGATGAAAACCTTGATCTAAAACCAGAGGTTGATTCTGGATCAGGATTACTGGTTTGTTGACCTGAGCCAACAACAGCGTAGCTAAAAATCGGAGCACCCGAGGACAGTTTCTCGGGTTAAACTATTGTTGCTGTTCAGGACATGAAGAGACGTAGAAGAGCAACCTGATTGATTGATAAGCTGCTCTCTGCAAAACTCAGTATGTGTCCAAGGGAGACCAAAGTAAAATACTTAATGTCACATTGTTCTTGGTTTCGGACAATGCTCGGCACAACATCGAGGGCTGAAGGACCTGTTCTGTGCTGTACTGTTTTATTGGATAATTCTATTGGATAATGCTGGAGCAATTAAAATCTGGAATGGTCAAGTAGCCACAATTAAAGAAGTACCGATATCTTGGAATGAAGGGATTTGAAAACAAGGATAACAATTGTAAAATCAAGGCTTTGCTTGACCTGGAGCTACTGTAGGTCATCAAACTAAGGGGACTAGGTGAATGGGACTTAGAAACATCGAAACTAGGGACAGGAATAGGCCATTTGGCCCTTCGAGCCTGCTTCACCATTCAATATGATCAGGGTTGATTCTCTATCTCAAACTTGCTTTTTTTCCCATATCCATACACCTTGATGCCATTAAAATCTAGAAAATATCTATCTCGTTCTTGAATATATTCAGTGACTTGGTTAGACATTTAGACAGTCAGCAGAGTTTTTGGTGACCTCAGGTTTTTCAGGTAGAGAAATGACCAACATTGTGCCATGAGGCATGATGGTAAAAGAGTCTGACAGACTTGTGTGTGAAAAGGTGCAGCATAGCATATCAGAAGGTATTACAAGAAATAAGTGAAATCAAAATCAACATAAATAAAATGAAGGAAAATAGTTGGTGGGATAATATTTGGAACGACAGAACAGATATACAACTTTAGGCATGGGTACGAATTATATTGCATTAATTAATGATAGCCATGCTTATTATTTTATTGTATCAAACTTTTACAATGTTCATGTTGAAGCGCTGGAAAGTTAAAGTGGAGAGGAAATTAGAGATGGAGTCGTTTTTGCGAAAACGGGAATGATTGTTGGGAAAATTATATGCCCGTTAATGATTTTATATATTGAATATCTGCCCAATGAAATTAAATGAAAATCGCTTATTGTCACAAGTAGGCTTCAAATGAAGTTACTGTGAAAAGCCCCTTGTCGCCACATTCTGGCGCCTGTTCGGGGAGGCTGGTACGGGAATTGAACTCACGCTGCTGGCCTGCAGTGGCCTGCTTTAAAAGCCAGCTATTTAGCCCTGTGCTAAACCAGCCCCTGGGAAGAGCTGGCTCAGTTTTTTTGTGATCCACTTCTCTCAATACAATGGATCAAAAGGGAAGAGATGCTGAGTCAGAGAAATGGCTAATATTGTGCTGTGAGGCATGATGATAAAAAAGGCTAACAGACTTGAGTGTGAAAAGCTGCAGCTAACCAAAATGAGTTTCATGAGAAAAGGAAGAACAACAGCTTGTACATCTGGACTCTTCATTGATAAAAACTTTCTGCTGAAACAGCTAAAAGAAAACCCTTCAAGGGCAACTAATGTCTCTGTGGCAAAGGATTGTTTATAAGAAATAACTAAAATCTTATAAAAATAAGTTTCTGAGATTTCAACAGTGATAACCCCATGGATCAACATTCACAAAGAGACCTGAGTTTGGAATTCAGAGAAGAATAACAAACCCTCCAGAGTGGGCCTGGCCAGTTTCGTTGTTGAGTAGTATTTTGAATTCAAGTTGTGACTCTTGAAACTTATGTAACTGTTCAAATAAGTGCATAACTAAAGGAAATGAGAGCAGGTCCAGGTCGATTAGCAGTGAGGACAGTGAAACATTTTACAACAAGGCTAGCTGAGCAGTCAAGTTTCAGGGAAAAAAAGAGGCAAATTAATTTACTCTTTTGCGAGGCATAAAAAGGAAGGAAACGCCACCAGACAGATGGAATATATACCACTGAGTTTAAGGAGTTTCTGTCCTATAATTTGACACTCACGAAAAGTTAACAAGTCTGCTTGGATTTAGCAGTGATTGGCTACATTTGTCCACAGCAAAACACAAACACGTTTTCAAATAAGTCAATTGATATCTTCAGTGACATGTACATGCCATCATATCATGTGGGGAATTTGGTTATCCCAAAAATATTTCTGGGAAGAGAGACAAGGATAACAGCGAAATGAAGTACAGGTGTCAACGACTAAAAAATGTGAAAGGATTCATAAAGGTTTTGTTGGGAGGTCGTGATTTGTAGGTGAATTTGATGCCTTCTTCAGTTCACCAACATGCCAAAATCCATGGAGGCAATGAATTACCTTGAGCAGAAGTGTTGCTGTCTCTCTTAAGCACCAGACAAAAATGTAGTCTTATTAATTTGCCGCTTCCCTGACCTCTCACACATGCAGTGGCATGGTGCCAGTCTAATTTCTCAAGCCTCTGTGCTAATGCTATCTTGTTGACAGCCAACACTTATTATGCAGATTTCAGAAAGAAACTGTATCCTAGATACCTGCTGACCAGAGGTTATGCAGCAAAAAACTTACACAAGCTCCCAACATTTTAGTATGCCTGCTGTATATAATATCAAACTCCAGATGACAAATTTTGTTTTATCATTCTTGGGATATGCGCATCACCCCTGAGAAGGTGGTGAGCCACTTTCTTGAATGGCTGCAGTCCATGTGGTTCAGGTTGCAAAGCAATCTTATTAAAAAATGCTCCAAAATAACTTGCAACCTCTTATTTTTACATTGGGATTCACACCGAAGAACAGGGGATACAACGAGCAGCTCAGCACTATAGCTGTGCTGTTAACTAAACTACATCAAGGAAAAATGTCTTTTATTCATTTGATGTGGGCATTGCTGGTTGGGCCAGCACTTATTGTCAAATCCTAAGAGCCCTTGAATTTAGTGCTTGCTTCGGCCATTTCAGAGGACATTTGCAGACCTGGAGTCACATGTAGGCCACACCAGGCAAGGATGGCAGTTTTCATTCCCTATAGAGTATTATAATAATAATCTTTCTCGTCACAAGTAGGCTTACATTAACACTGCAATGAAGTCACTGTGAAATTCCCCTAATTGCCACATTAGTGAACCAGATGGGGGTTTTACGCCAATGGTCATGATTAGGCGTTTAATTTCAGATTTTTATTGAATTCAAATTTCTCCATCTGCTGTTGTGGGATTCAAACTCTAATGCCTAGAGCATTACCCTGGATTACTCAGTGACAATACCACGAGGTCACCGCTTCCCCCATTGTTATGGAACTTTTTGACTTATCCATTTGTTCCCCATTACTGGAGATCGTCAGGCAAATCATACTTATTTGCAGCAATACTCAAATGTATTCTTCACAATGGTCCTTTTCTGGAATTCATTTTTTTTTAAAGGCACAAAGAACTGGGGTGCTTATTATTATCGAACTGAGATAGATCTGGTTTTAGAAAAAAAAGTTTCCATATGTTGAACATTACTACTGAACCTAACGAAGAACTGCTGCCCTCAATTCCCTAACAGAATCCAGAAAAAAACATTCCTAACTTACAAGATGCAAATTCCAAATTGCACATTTAAATGTGTATGCAGTCAGTATGTGTCAATTTAGCCTGACAGCGCTGTTTTCGTAATGTGTCATGTATAATCCATCCCGTGGTTTTATTTTTTATTGACTCTTCCTGCGTAGGAATACTGCTTGCATTATTTCAGTGACAGTGGAGTTCTTTAAAGAAAAACGCTGTTTAACGATGAAGTGGTGTTTGCCACATTGCATGGGACGTGGCTCGGCCGGAGGTGGTGCATGCGTGGTTGAACAGTTCCGGTAGCTGGGTGAGTCTGCGTGGGGTGAGCACATGTGAATGTGTGTGAGGGAGAGAGAGTGTGAGAGTTGGAAAATACCTGTCAGATAACCATTTTAAATGGAAACACACAATCGGCGGCAGCGCCCTGTCATTGTTGCGCCACTCATTCCATTCTAGGTATAGACTCCAGCGCGTAGAAGCAATTAAGCAACCGGCTCTGAAATCTCCAGTTTTACTCGGGGAAATCATTGAAAACATATTAAAACACGGGTTGACCAAGAGTGCACTTAGAACTTAACATAATTATTTCAACGAAGTAGCAAAGTGCACTTCTGATTGAGGCGTGGCTACTGGGGTGTTTCAGATCCCGCAGCAAGTGCTTCTGATGCAGTGTCCCTCCAGATTGAGAGGGAGCTGGCTCACTTTGTAACTGCACCTTTTTCTGTTCGGTTCTGTTTTATACAGTTGGCCTCGTGCAAGGTTTACAGTCGCGATGGCTGGAGGTCGCGGCCGAGGCAGAGGACAATTCAATTTTAATATCGAAGCTATCGGCTTTTCCCGAGGCGAGGTTTTACCTGAGACTGGATGTCAACCTCTCCCTTTATTTCCGGTAAGTGTGAGCAGTGTTGTTTTTTAAAGGGGCAATGTCAACCATAAGAAACACGCTGGCAATCTGCGGCTGTCTCTTTCTGGACACAATCTTTACAGGGAGAACGTGAACGTGTCCTTAATGCTTAGGACTAGCCCTTCAAACTTCTTGGCTCTAATAAAACAGATGTTGAGTGCAACCGGTCGAGTTGCGTTGTGACAAAAAATGGAGCGTTTGAAACTTTTTTTGTTGGGAGTCATGGAGGGTAGATTTCATCAGACAGAATCAAGCAGCGTGTTAAACAGGCGGCCCATCCTCTGACCACATGTTCCACGCAGCCGGGAATGTTGCATTTTACTGCCACTGTCTCTTTAAATCAGTGTTCACTAGAACATATCTTATAAGACTCTGACATGTTTTTAAATAAGATGGTGAACTATCACCATGATGTCATTTAATTTATTACAGCGATGTAATAAAGACTGGGATTAAAATGGTTAAAAAAAACACGTTGCAAAAGTTCACATTGCAGTAGAGAAATTAGATGCGTTATCTTTCGCTTGGCCATTGGGTGGTGCTGCAGTTGAGTTTTCATTGCAAACTCAAAAAGACTCCTGTCATGCAACCTCTTCGATGCTTAGAATTAGCAATGCGACTGCTTCGCAATTTATTGCCAAGAATGTTTACACCAATTAAAATTCATGCTTGTTCAAAAACATAGCAAACATGAACCTTGACGAAGTCACTCGTCCATGCCCTGTTATTATTATTGGCAACTGTTTTAATATGAAAATAATGCATTGCCTATATTGTTGTGTCATCTTTATTCCCTCAAGTACAATCATCCCTCATGCACGATACAATACAATTTAACGGCAGCAGGAAAATGGGGCTATAGGGCTGAATGCTACACTAAGCTATCGGGGAGATATGGCAATCCTTAATGTATTTTTTGGCTATTCTTGATTTGCATGTTCACTTGTGATCGTCCTGTACCTGTCTCATTTAAAAAAAAATTCCAATTAAGGGGTAATTTAGAGTGGCCAATCAATTTACCCTGCAGATCTTGGGGTTGTGGGGATGAGACCAACACAGACAAGGGGGCCAGATGGAATCCGGGTCCTTGGCATTGTGAGGCAGCAGTGCTCGCCACTGTGCAGCCCTTCCATGTTTCAAATATGTGATTTTTTTTCTCCCCCAAGGAATACACTCAGAATATGTGAAAGAATAGGAAATAAAAACAGATGCAAATAAAAAAGGGGTAGGTCATACAGCCCCTTGAGTATACTGTGCTCTTCAGTAAAATTATGGCTGATCATCACATTTCGCACCAGTTTCCCGGCTGTTCACTCTGACCACTCTACTGAGGGAAATGAGTCCTTCATATCCATTCTACCTACATCCTTGTAATTTTATACAACCCAAATAAATTTCCCCTTCACTGTCTCTTCCAAAGAAAACAACTGCAATCTATCCAAACTTTCCTCAGCTAATGTTCTCCAATCCTGGCAACTTCCTTATACATTCCTCTGTACCCTGTATGGATGTAGTTTTACCATTTGGTGACAGTGGTATATGGAGGATGCCACAAAGCAGAATGTTATTCTTGGCAACAGGTTTACTATAAATTGCAGGTTTTGCTATATACCGCATTCAATCTGATTGTAAATTTAACAATGCCAAAGCCTGACTTATAAAGTACCCTGTCGTAGCGCATTACGGCACTAATCAAGCTGTGCCTAGTGGGTGGTACATATTTGAGACCCATGTCTTAACTGCAGTGAGGGGGTGGAGCCAGGGGAATGCTTGTTATTGGGTGACTCAAACATCTAATGAACTCTTCAATAATAGATGGGAAAGCCCAAGATCTTTCTTTGTTATGGTAGGTTTGCGGATGGTGGAGAAAATATATGCTGGAAAACTAAAATTATTTTTACCCTCCATACCAAAGGATAGCTTTTTCAATGACAAATGTTGGAATTCTATGTTGGAAGGAATGGAATGCAATTTGGTATATTGAAAATGTATGTTTGGATCAGGTATGTGCCTATCTGGTTCCAGCTATATTATTGCATGATGTTCTTGTGCTCTATTATAACCTACATTACCAATCTGTAGCCCACAGAATTTAAGCCTGTCCCCTTGAATACAGGGGAAGATGTAAACTACATTCTGGCCTTGAAGCAGGAGCTAAGAGGAGCCAGCAAGAAACTGCCTTACTACATTGAAAGTGTCATTGTAAAGAAAGGTAAGGAATAGTGTGCTCCGTATACATGTAAGAACGGTTTCCATAGACACAGCTGCAGAGGGAACTTGGAATTGGCAAGAAATTGCTTTGAATTTACAGCACAGACAAAGGCCTGAATTTACAGCACAGAAAAAGGCCTTCTGGTTCAACCGATAAATACCAGTGAGTATGGGCCACACGACAATTTCTAGTTTCTTGTTTTATTTTGATTTGTCAGAGTCTTAGAATTTATGTATTGCTTTGGGGCATCTGTTTAGAGAGAATTTTTGAGGGACTTGACTTCCCCACCTTAAAACATCCATGTTCCTCCACTGTCACTGGGTCAAAATCGTGGAACACCCTCTCCAACAGCACTGTGGGTGTACCTACACCTCATGGACTGCAGCAGTTCAAGAAGGCAGCTCACCACAGTTTAGAAGGATGAGGCGGGATCTTATTGAAACTTGCAGGATACTGCGAGGCCTGGATAGAGTGGATGTGGAGAGGATGTTTCTTTCCACTTGTAGGAAAAGCGAGAACCAGAGGACACAATCTCAGACTGAAGGGACGATCCTTTAAAACAGAGATGAGGAATTTCTTCAGACAGAGGGTGGTGAATCTGTGGAACTCTTTGCTGCAGAAGGCTGTGGAGGCCAAATCACTGAGTGTCTTTAAGACAGAGGTAGATAGATTCTTGATTAATAAGGGGATCAGGGGTTATGGGGAGAAAGCAGGAGAATGGGGATGAGAAAATATCAGCCATGATTGAAATGCGAACAGACTCGATAGGCCGAGTGGCCTAATTCTGCTCCTATATCTTATAGTCTTGTGGTCTTACCACCACCTTGTTGAGCGCAATTAGGGATGGGCAAAACATGCTGGTCCAACCAGCAAAGAAAGGTAAGGAATAGTGTGCTCCATATACATGTAAGAACGGTTTCCAGAGATACAGCTGCAGAGGGAACTTGGAATTGGCAAGAAATTGCATTGAATTTACAGCACAGAAAAAGGCCTTTTGGTTTAACCGATAAATACCAGTGAGTATGGGCCATATGACAATTTTTAGTTTCTTTTTTTTTTGATTTGTCAGAGTCTTAGAATTTTTGTATTGCTTTGGGACATCCTATGAATGAAAAACTTGGCCCACAGTATGGGAATCCCTGCAGCTGTTTTTGAGAAGGAGTAAGAGGAGGAATAGGACCTGAGGAAGGCAACACAAATGAACATACAAAAGGCACCAGGATATGGACTTATCGCCACTCTTTAAGTAGAAATGTGTAGAAAAATAGGCTATGTTCAAATCTCAACTGAATGCTTATTCTATTGATAATTCACCTGCAAGCAGAATCATGATCAAATTTGTATTATTTAAATTCAACATTACGATCTTGTTGATCTTAATCGTTTGAGTCCTTAAAATATATGTTAAAGGGCAGCACGGTGGCTCAGTGGTTAACATTGCTGCCTACGGCGCTGGGGACCCAGGTTCGAATCTTGGCCCTGGGTCACTGTCCGTGTGGAGTTTCCACGTTCTCGTATATGTGGGTTTCACCTCCACAACCCAAAGATGTGAAAGTTAGGTGGTTTGGCCACGATAAATTGCCCCTTAATTGGAAAAAATAATTGTGTACTCTAAATTTATTTTAAAAAAAAGATAAGTTGAAAAAGTATTTTGCCCTTTTGATATTTCAACATTGTTAACTGCCTTGTTAAGTGTTCTTCCAAGAACTCCATTTGGGGCAAATAAGGAGCAGCTCCTCTCACGAGGGCTATTAATAATGAGGGCACAGCAGGTAGCACGGTGGCAAAGTGGTTAGCATTGCTGCCTCACGGGTCTCGGGTTCGATCGCGTCTCTAGTTCACTGTCGTGTGGAATTTGCACATTCTCCCCGTGTTTGCATGGGTTTCGCCCCACAACCCAAAGATGTGCAGGGTAGGTCAATTGGCCACGCTAAATTGCCCCTTAATTGGAAAAAATGAATTGGGTACTCTAAATTTAAAAAAAAAGAAAATAACAATGAGGGCATGTGAGAGGAGCAGCAGGGCCATTAACAATGAGGGAGTCTGTGGTGGCCATGGAGTTAGTTGTCGCACATAAGGTGGCTCCTGCCTGAGGTTGGATTCTTTGGCCCTTTTTGCCCGTTTTGGAGGGCTGTTGCAGGTAGAAAAAGTGGGATATCAAGACTACGATATTCTTCAGTGGGTAATGTCGAAGAGTTATCAAATAATGAGTTTAACGAATAAGGCGGCATGGTGGCACAGTGGTTAGTACTGCTGCCTCACAGCACCAGGGTCCGGGATCAATTCCAGTCTCGGGTAACTATGTGTGGGGTTTGCATGGGCTTCCTCCGGTGTCCTCCCACTGTCCAAAGAAGTGCAGGTTAGGTGAATTGGCCACACTAAATTGCCCCTTAGTGTCCATAATGTTACTGGGTTGCGGGGATAGGATGCAGGCATGGGCTTGGGTAGGATGCTCTTTCCAAGGGCTGGTGCAGACTCGATGGTCTAAATGGCCTCCTTCTATGATTCAGACCAGGAGGGCTCCTGTGGTGCAGCAGGGGGAAAGGTGGCAGAGGGACCTGTGATGTCATTGCCCGGACAATGGCCAACGGAGCAGTTGGTGAAATTCCTTGGGGCCAAGTTTAAGCAGCAAAGGAAGGCAAAGATGGAAGAGACGGTGACTGACCATGAGGATTGTATTGCCTTGTTGGAGGCTGAAATGGTGATGGAGGAGGGTTAGAAAAAGTTGAGGGAGGAGATTGATGACCTGGAAAATTGTTCAAGGAGGCAGAACCTGAGGGTCGTGGGCTACCTGAAGAGATGAAGGGAACGCAGGGCATGAAGTATGGCTAAGATGTTTGTGAAGTTGGTGAGGTAGGGGTCATTGACCGTCCTCCTGAAGTAGATCGGGCACATGGGTCGCTGAGGAGGAAGCTGAAAGCGGGAGTGCTGCCGAGAGCAATTATCATGAGTCTGCACCGGTACTTGGATAAGGAGAGGATTCTGAAGTGGGAGAAGGAGACCTGTGAATGCATCTGGGAAGGCCGTAGGATCAGTATCTACCACGACCTGGAAGCGTAGCTGGCCAAGTAGCGGGCTGGGTTCAACAGGGTCAAGGTGGCCCTAGTCAGGAACAAGATACGGTTTGAGGTCCTGTACCTTATTCGTCTGTGAGTCACGCATGGGGGACAGGAGCATTACTTCATCATGGCAGAGGACCGTGGATTGGGGGACATTTGAGAACCGTGGATTTTAGTTGGATTCACCTACATAACGCACTGGAGGTGTACTCTGGGAGCAGGGGGGGGGGGGGGGGGGGGGGGGGTGAACGACTACATGTTTTCATGCTGGAATTTTATATTCGGTTTATTTTTACTACCCACTCTGTAGTTAATTTTGTAAATGTAGAGCTTTGCATCTTTTTTGCCTCCCCATGTTGGGGGCAATGTTTGTAATATAAAATGTGTGGGCTTGGTGGGCAATGGAGTGGTGTGGAGGGGCTTGGTATGACGTGAGGGCTGGGTGGGGCAAAGCAGGTGGAAGGGTGCTTTGACACAGAGGAAGTTGGTCTTTTGCCTTGGGTGGGGTCATCCTGTTAGGTGGGCTGATTAATGGAAATGAGTGGGGGGGGGGAAAGAGCTGATTGGGGGGGAGGGAGGGGGTTGGGTGTTCGGGCTGTGTTGGTCTTTGTTTGTGGCTTGGGTGGGTATGGTGGGGAAGTGGGTCATTTTGTTTCTTGCGTTTGGGATGGGGAGGGGTGAGTTATTAACATTGAAGGGATTGTTGGGGAGCAGTTGGCTTGGGGGGATGGCGGTGGCCATTTTGAGTGGCTCCAGGAAGTGGGTGGGACTTGAGCCCAGTGGGGTCCATTGAAACGTGGATATGGCTCATCAGGGTGTGTGTGGGGCTGAAGTGGGGGGGGGAGCCTTCTGATCAGATTGGAAAGTTAGGGGACTGAATGGGCCAATCAAGCAGTCCCGTGTTTTTGCCCACTTAAATCATTTGAAGGCAGATGTGGTGTTTATGCAAGAGACGAATCTGAGGGTTGTGGATCAGATGAGAATGAGGAAAGGGTGTTTCAATCAGGGTTAGATGTGAGGACAAGGGGGCTTGCAGTGTTGATTAGTAGGAAAGTGGCCTTTTCGACTGGCAGTATAGTGGGGGATCCAGGGTGTAGGTATGTAATGGTGAATGGGAGGTTGGAGGGTGTGCCTGTGGTGTTGGTGAACATCTTTGCCCCCAACTGGGATGATGTGGATTTTATGAAGAGGGTTCTGGGGAAGGTTCCGGACCTTGATATTTACAGGTTGAGGGGGTGGATTTTAATACTGTTTTTCATAGTATTTACAGTGCAGAAGGAGGCCATTCGGCCCATTGAGTCTGCTCCGGCTCTTGGAAAGAGCACCCTACCCAAGCCCACACCTCTACTCTATCCCCATAACCCAGTAATCCCATCCACTGAACACTTTTGGGCAGTTCCTGGATCGTCTGCCTCTCCCTCATGGTATGGGGGAGGACAGACAGGTAGCAACAGGGAGGGGGGTTTCTAACAGTTGCAGTGCCTCTTAGTCTGCAGAACAATAAGGAGATGGAGCAAAGCTGAAGAGCGGCAGGATCTGCATGATGCAGGTTCCCCACAGGGATGGATCGAAGATCAAACCGCCTTGTCATGCAGACAGTGGAAAATAGTAACCTACATTGATTACATTTTTACGATCTTCAGCCGTCACACCAACTGCCGATAAAATGTGTTTCTTGATCCTAGGCTGGATCAGTTATTCCCCAAGTCCTTGAAGGTGTCGGCGATGGTGAGGAAATTGTTGGGGTTTAGGAAACGGATGAGGGTGTGGACCCGTGGTCGTTTGGTCGACGATCGTGGTGTTGGATCATGCGCCGCACCTTGTGGACCTGTGTGTGAGGAAGGGGGTTTCCCAGCGGCTGCAGTGGAGGTTGGGTGTGGGGTTGTTGGCCGCAGGGGAGATTGGTGAAAAGATGGGGATGGCTATACGTACTTGCGTAATAAGAGCTCAATAAAAGTGAGGAAATGTCTGCTGCTGTGCTGTGGGAGGCACTGAAGGTGATTATAAAGGTGGGGGGTTTATTTCGTTCACGCACATAGGATAAGGTGGAACAGTTTTAAAAAATTCATTCTTGGGATGTGGGCGTCGCTGGCTGGGTCAGCATTTGTTTCCAATCCCTAATTACCCTTTGAACTGTGGCTTGCAATGGTCATTTCAATGAGGGGGCAGTTAAGAGTCAACCACATCGCTGTGTAGATCTGGAGACGCATGTAGGCCAGACCAGGTAGGACGACAGATTTCCTTCACTGAAGGACATTAGTGAACCAGATGGGTTGAAGAGGCAGAGATTGGTGGAGGCCATTTTGGCAGCGGATCAGAGGTATTCGGTAGCCCCTGAGGAGGGGTTGTTGAAGGTGAGGGAGAAACCCCAGATGGAGTTCGAACCTATGTCTACGGGAAAGGCAGGGACGCTGTATGAGCATGGGGGAAAGGCCAGCACATGGCTTGCACACCAGTTGAGGCGGCAGAAAGGAAGGTGGTTGAAGGATTCGGTGAGTAGGGTGGTCACTGAGTTAGGGTAGGTGAAAGTGGTATTTGAGGTGAAAGGGGTATTCTGGTCCAGACGGGTTCCAGCTGAATTCTATAAAAGATATGGTACAGAAATGGGGCCCCTTTTAGTGGAGATGTTTAACGGCTGGAGAGGAGGAGCTCCCACCCACATTGACACAGGCATCAATTTCACTTCTTTTGAAGAAGGATAAGCATCCAGAGGCATGTATATCATATCGTCCGATATCTTTGAATGTGAATGCGAAGCTATTGCCTAAGGTGCTTGCGATGCATATGAGGGTTGTCTGCTGGGGGTGATAGATGGGGACCAAATGGGGTTTGTGAAGGGGTGGCAGCTTTTGGCTGATATTAGGTGACTGTTAAATGTGATTATGATGCATTCGGGAATCAAGAAATGGAGGTGATAGTGTCTATGGTTGCGGAGAAGGTTTTAGACAGTGTTAAGTGGGAGTATTTGTTTGAGGTGCTGGGATGGTTTGGATTAGAACAAGATCAAAGAAAATTACAGCACAGGAACAGGCCCTTCGGCCCTCCCAGCCTGCGCAATCCAGATTCTTTATCTAAACCTGTCACCTATTTTCCAAGGATCTACTTCCCTCTGTTCCCCGCCCGTTCATATATCTGTCTAGATGCATCTTAAATGATGCTATCGTGCCCGCCTCTACCACCTCCGCTGGCAAAGCGTTCCAGGCACCCACCACCCTCTGCGTAAAAAATTTCCCACGCACATCTCCCTTAAACCTTCCCCCTCTCACCTTGAAATCGTGACCCCTTGTAATTGATACCCCCCACTCTTGGGAAAAAAACTTGTTGCTATCCACCCTGTCCATACCTCTCATAATTTTGTAGACCTCAATCAAGTCCCCCCTCAACCTCCGTCTTTCCAACAAAAACAAACCTAATCTACTCAACCTTTCTTCATAGCTAGCACCCTCCATACCAGGCAACATCCTGGTGAACCTCCTCTGCACCCTCTTTAAAGAATCCACACATTCTGGTAATGTGGCGACCAGAACTGCACAC
The DNA here is from genome assembly GCF_902713615.1 of Scyliorhinus canicula. NCBI lineage: Eukaryota > Metazoa > Chordata > Chondrichthyes > Carcharhiniformes > Scyliorhinidae > Scyliorhinus > Scyliorhinus canicula. The sequence goes on along the minus strand of NC_052153.1, from coordinate 136,852,375 downwards.
AATATTCCAAATGTGGCCTAACCAAAGTTGTATATAACTGTAACATGACCTGCCGACTCTTGTACTCTATACCCTGTCCAATGAAGGCAAGCATGCTGTATGCCTTCTTGACCACTCTATCAACCTGCGTTGCCACCTTCAGGGTACAATGGACCTGAACTCCCAGATCTCTCTGTACATCAATTTTTCCCAGGACTCTTCTATTGACCGTATAGTCTGCTCTTGAATTAGATCTTTCAAAATGCATCACCTCGTATTTGCCTGGATTGAACTCAATCTGCCATTTCTCTGCCCAATTCTCCAATCTATCTATATTTTGCTGTATTCTCTGACAGTCCTCCTCGCTATCTGCAACTCCAACAATCTTAGTATCATCTGCAAACTTGCTAATCAGACCACCTATACCTTCAGATCATTTATGTACATCACAAACAACAGTGGTCCAAGCACGGATCCCTGTGGAACACCACTAGTCACCTTTCTCCATTTTGAGACACTCCCTTCCACCACTACTCTCTGTCTCCTGTTGCCCAGCCAGTTCTTTATCCATCTAGCTAGTACACCCTGAACCCCATACAACATCACTTTTTCCATCAACCTGCCGTGGGAAACTTTATCAAACGCCTTACTTAAGTCCATGTATATGACATTTACAGCCCTTCCCTCATCAATTAACTTTGTCACTTCCTCAAAGAATTCTATTAGGTTTGTAAGACATGACCTTCCCTGCACAAAACCATGCTGCCTATCACTGATAAGTCTATTTTCTTCCAAATGTGAATAGATCCTATCCCTCAGTATCTTCTCCAACAGTTTGCCTACCACTGACGTCAAGCTCACAGGCCTATAATTCCCTGGATTATCCCTGCTGCCCTTCTTAAACAAAGGGACAACATTAGCAATTCGGCTGTCCTCCGGGACCTCACCCGTGCTGAAGGATGCTGCAAAGATATCTGTTAAAGCACCAGCTATTTCGTCCCTCGCTTCCCTCAGTAACCTGGGATAGATCCCATCTGGACCTGGGGACGTGTCCACCTTAATGCCTTTTAGCATACCTAAAACTTCCCCCTTCCTTATGCCGACTTGACCTAGAGTATTTAAGTATCAATCCCCAGCCTCAATATCCGTCATGTCCCTCTCCTTGGTGAATACCGATGCAAAGTACTCATTAAGAATCTCACCCATTTTCTCTGACTCCACGCATAACTTTCCTCCTTTGTCCTTGAGTGGGCCAATCCTTTCTCTAGTTACCCTCTTGCTCCTTATATACGAATAAAAGGCTTTGGGATTTTCCTTAACCCTGTTAGCCAAAGATATTTCATGACCCCTTTTAGCCCTCTTTATTGCGCTTTTGAGAGTTGTCCTACTTTCCCGATATTCCTCCAAAGCTTCATCAGTTTTAAGTCGTCTAGATCTTATGTATGCTTCCTTTTTAATCTTAGCTAGTCTCACAAATCCACCCATCCTCCATGGTTCCTAATTTTGCCATTTCTATCCCTCATTTTCACAGTGACATGTCTGTCCTGCACTCTAATCAACCTTTCTTTAAAAGCCTCCAATATATCAAATGTGGATTTACCCTTAAACAGCTGCTCCCAATCTATATTCCCTAGCTCCTGCCGAATTTTGTTATACTTGGCCTTTCCCCAATTCAGCACTCTTCCTTTAGGACCACTCTCGTCTTTGTCCATGAGTATACTAAAACTTACGGAATTGTGATCGCTATTCCCAAAGTAACCACCGACTGAAACTTCAACCACCTGGCTGGGATTATTCCCCAATACCAGGTCCAGTATGACCCCTTCCTGAGTTAGACTATTTACGTACTGCTCTTTAAAAAAAACTCTCCTGGATGCTCCTTACAAATTCTGCTCCATCTACGCCTCCAACACTACAAGAGTCCCATTCAATGTTGAGGAAGTTAAAATCTCCCATCACGACCACCCTATTGCTCCTACATTTTTCTATAATCTGTCTACATATTTGTACCTCTACTTCACGCTCGCTTTTGGGAGGCCTGCTGTAAAGTCCCAACAATGTTACTGCACCCTTCCTATTTCTTAGCTCTACCCATATTGCCTCAGTGTTCGAATCCTCCATCGTGCCCTCCTTAATCAGAGCTGTGATATCATCTCTAACCAGTAATGGAACTCCTCCACCCCTTTTACCTCCCTCTCCATCCCTCCTGAAGCATCTCTACCCTGAGATATTTATTTGCCAGTCTTGCCCTTCCCTCAACCAAGTCTCAGTAATACCAATAACATCATATTCCTAGGTACTAATCCAAGCCCTAAATTCATCTGCCTTACCTGCTACACTTCTCGCATTAAAACAAATGCACTTCAGACCATCTGTCCATTTGCGTTCATCATCTCTTCCCTGTCTACTCTTCCGCTTAGTCACATTGAGTTTATTATCTAGTACCTTACTGGCTTTAGTTGCTGCCTCTTTACTGTCCTCTAACTTCCTAATCTGGTTCCCATTAGGGCAGAGATTTGTGGCTTGGATTCGGTTGCTGTACAGGGCCCCCACAGCTAGTGTCCGCCTGAATAATATTGGTTTGGAGTATTTTGGTCTGCACTGTCGATGTCTGTTTCTTTTTGAGCTGGTGATCGAGCCTTTGGCAATGGCACTTTGGGCTTCAGACGGGTGGAGGGGTATTGACAGGGTTGGAGCACCAGGTCTTCCTGTATACGAATAACCTGTTGTACGTCACAGATCAGGTGGAGAGATTGAATAGGATCATGGGAATATTGGTGAAGTTTGGGGTCATTCTCAGGGTATAAGCTCAATGTCGGAAATAGCGAGGTGTTCTGGGCATTGCTCGGATGCAGGGGAGGGGCTTGGAGAAGTTGCTGTTTTGGCTATTCAAGTCGAGTTTTCGATATTTGGGTATATGTGTGGCGCATAGTTCGGCCCAATTGCATCAATTGAATTTGGCAAAATTGGTGGATGGGGTGAATGAGGATTTTAAGAGGTGGGATGTTCTTCCACTTTTGCTGGCTGGGAGTGTCCAGACAGTACAGACAGCCTTGCCAGAGTTTGTTTATTTTCCAGAATCTCCTGGTTTTTCTGCCCTTTGGAAGGATGAATGGATTAGGAGGGTCTTTTTGGTGAGGAAAAGGCAGAGAGGGGGGTTGGCGCCACTGAGCTTGCTGTTATTACTGGGTGGCGAATGTTGAAAAAGTCAGGAAGTGGGCAGTGGAGGAGAGATCGGTGTGGGGGCAGATGGAGGCGGCCTCTTGTAGAGGGACAAGCTTGAGGGCACTGTTACTGGTGCCTCTTCCATTCTCGCCAGCTAGGGACTCCATGAGCATGGCGGTCGTTTCATTGCTGAGTGTGGAATCAGTGCAGACAAAATTTTAAGATGGAGGGTATATTATTGTGGGCACCGATCTGTGACAATCATATATTTATCCCGGCGGGGCGGGATTCTACGTTTAGGGTGTGGGAGCGGGTGGGGATAGGGTGTTCTGGCGAACTGGTCGTGGATTTGCAGAGTTGGAGGAGGAGTTCCAGTTGCAGAGAGATAATGGGTTTCGGGACTTGCAAATAAGGGATTTTGTGAGAAAGGAGTTCAGAGTAATCGCCCATATGGGCCTCCGCAGTCCCTCCCCCCCCCCCCCCCCCCCCCCCCTCCCCGCCGCAAGTTGTCAGCGTCCAGTAGGTCCTCGAATAGTGATTGTTGTGGCACCCGTGGGTATGTTTTTGTTTCGCTACGTGAGAAATTTTAAATTTGCATGTATCTTAACTCGTTTCCCCTGGTCAGTTGGAACTTCTCTGTCAGTTCCTCCAGTGTTGTCAGTTTGTTGTCTGTGCAGAAGTCACTAACTGTTGGTGTGGACCCCCCTACCCCCTGTCCTGTCCCCACCTTTTGTAGGTGGCGCCATTTTGGCTGGCGTGAACCTGTGGTTGTTGCAGATGGGGGCCTTGATGGACATTTTGGTTAGCTGGAGTGCTGTCTGAGCTGGCTCCATGACCAGAGTGCGGCTATCACCACTGGGCTCGTTGAGTACTTAGTCAGTGGGGATCAGAGCACTGCAGTGGCCAGGGCTCGGAAGGACGTCCCCGTTCAGGAACTCCCCTTCATTCTTACCCATTCAGTTTCTGGTTCCTTTATCCATCCCATTACTCTTTCCGTTGTTGCTGTCTAGTGGTAATATTGCGGGTTTGGAAGGGCCTGCCTCCCGCCCCCGCCCATGCATCTCGCTCTTTGCAGGACTTGTTTGGGGATCCTTGGGTTCTTCTTGATGACCATGAAACCATTGTCGATTGTCGTAAAAACCCATCTGGTTTCCTTTAGGGAAGGAAATCTGTAATCCTTACCTGGTCTGACCTACATGTGTGACTCCAGATTTGCAGCAATGTGGTTGACGCGTAATGTCCTCCAGAATGGGCAATAAATGCTGGCCCAGGCAGCCACACCCACATCCCATGAACGAATAAAAAATAAAAATGAGTTTGAGCCCCTGTACTCCAGGGTTTCCCTTTGTCCAGGGGCCAGCCAACATGACCACCTACATTGTGTACGCCATGTGGGTGAGACCCTGTGCTCCGAGGTTTCCCTTTGTTCAGGGATCCTCCAAAGTGGTGCCACTCTTTTCCAAGTCTCCACATGTGGCCTGTTGTGACCAGCCTAAAGCTCTTACCATCCTTGTTCCTACGTTTCTCCTATGATTCTTCACCCCCCCATTATTGTCCCCCCTCCCTACTCTCCTTCCCTCCCCCCTTTACCCCCCCTCACTGTCCCCCCCCCCATTGGTATGGTGTGTACTCACCCCCCATCCCTCCCGCCCCTTGTTGCCAGGCGCTCTCTCCTCTGAGGGAGATGCGTCGCAGGAATGACGGAGAAATTGACGGGGTAGGGGGCCTGCAATCGGCTTCTGGATGTTGACCAAGCGCACAGGGCGCTGAGGAGGAGGCAGCAAGCGGGCGAACTGCCAAGGGCGATGGTGGTGCGGTTGCACCGCTTTCTGGACAAAGAGAGGATCCTTCAATAGGTGAGGCAGACCAAGAAATGTTTCTGGGAAGGGAATGAACTGCGGGAGTGTCAGGACCTGGGGTGCAGAGCTGGCGAAGAGGAGAGCCATATTTAACTGGATTAATGCTGCACTCTTTGAAAAGGGGGTGAAGTTTGGGGTATTATACCCGGCCCACCACCAGCAGGGTGACGTGGTTAGCACTGCTAACTCAAGGCGCCGAGGACCCGGGTTCAATCCCAGGCCACTGACCCTGTGGAGTTTGCACATTCTTCCCATGTCTGCATAGGTCTCAATCCCACAGCCCAGTGGGGGAGGTGGATTGGCCACACTAAATTGCCCCCAGATTGGAAAAAAAAATTGGGTACTCTAAATTTAAAAAAATTATAGCAGGCCCGCCTGACTTTTCCAGAAACTAGAGCTTTATTTCGACACGCCAGAGGGCAATGGACCTTATGAGGGACAGGGAGGTGTGTGAGGACGTGGAACTTTGGAGGATTTTTGTGTGTTTTCTAAGGTGTTGGTGGGTTTTCCGGGACAAGTTCTAATGGGGGAGCAGTGATGGTGAATGTGCCTTTTGTTACTCCGGAAGAGGTGGTGGAAGGGTGGTTGGAGGCCTTGGGCAGGGCCAAACATGCTAGTTGGGCGGGCTAGTTAACAGGTTCCATCTCTCCATATTTTGAAGAGGGACAAGGACCTTGGGCAGAGTGGATCATACTGCCTGATGTCACTGTTAAATGTGCCTGATGTCACTGTTAAATGTGCCTGATGTCACTGTTAAATGTGGACGCAAGTTATTGGAAAGTTGTTGGCAGCCCAAATTGAGGACTGTGCGCCGGGGGTGACAGGAGAGGATCAAACTGGTTTTGTGAAAAGGAGGCAGTTGTCGATGAATGTGAGGAGGCTACGTAATCATGATGCCTTCGGAGGGGCCGGAGATGGAGTTGTGGTGGCGGTGGACACGAAGAGGTCATTTGATCGAGTGGCGCGGGCATATTTGTTGGAGGTGCTGGGGTGGTTTGGGTTCAGACAGGGGTTTGTGGATTGGGGCCGGCTGCTACATAAGGCACCGATTGCGAGTGTGTAGACGAACCGAGTGAGGTTTGGGGTACTTCGGGTTGCATCGTGGGGTGAGGCAGGGGTGACCGCTCTCCCCATTGATTTTTGCCTGAGCAATAGAGCCGCTGGCAATGGGGCTTGGGGCGTTGAGGGGCTGAAAAGAGATAGAGTGGGAGGTGCTGTTGAACACATCGGAGGCATCATGGAAAACGTGGGGGAATTTTATTTCGTAGATTTCATAGAATTTACAGTGCAGAACGAGGCCATTCGGTCCATCAAGTCTGCACCGGCTCTTGGAAAGAGCACATTACCCAACCCCACAAGTCCACCCTATCCCCATAACTCAGTAACCCCACCCAATACTAAGGGCAATTTTGGACACTAAAGGCAATTTAGCATGGCCAATCCACCTAATCTGCACATCTTTGGACTGTGGGAGGAAACCGGAGCACCCGGAGGAAACCCACGCACACACGAGGAGAACGTGCAGACTCCGCACAGAGTCTGCCGGCTTTTGGGATACAAATTGAATATGGGAAAGAGCGAGGTGTTCTTGATTGAGGGCAGGAAAGGTGACTAGGTGAGTTGCGTTTAGGGTGGCGGAGCGAGCTTCACTTATTCGGTATCCAGGTTGCGCAGAGTTGGGCGCAGTTGCATAAACTGAACTTGGCTCAGCTGGTGGAGCAGATGAAGGTGAACTTTAAGAGGTGGAATGTGCTGCCGCTGTCACTGGCAGGGCGGGTGCAGACAATGGAAATGACGATGCTGCCCGAGGTTTTTGTTTCAGAACCTTCCAATCTTTATTCCCAAGTTGTTTTTTAGGAATTGGGAGAAAGTGCAAACTCCACATGGACAGTCACCTGAGGTGGGAATTGAACCTGGGTCCCTGGAAGCTGTGAGGCAACCACTGTGCCACCATACCAACCTATTTCCCATGTTCACAAGAAGTGCAGAGTGATGCTCAAAGCTGCTTTGGAATAAGCTGGAAATATTGAAAAGGAAAAATATTTTTTCAGCATCTATTTTAACGACTTAAAAAGGCCAAAATCACCAAGGTCATAAAGTTGAACATAAATAATGTCAGTTTTCTGGAACTTCCCTGTTGATCGGCATCCTGTTTGCAGGTGAATTATCAAAGTATTCTATTGTGAAATAACCAAGTCAACCGATCTCAATTATCATAGAATTTACAGTGCAGAAGGAGGCCATTTGGCCCATCGAGTCTGCACCGGCTCTTTGAAAGCACCGTACCCAAGGTCAACACATCCACCCTATCGCCATAACCCAGTAACCCCACCCAACACTAAGGGCAATTTTGGACACTAAAGGCAATTTAGCATGGCCAATCCACCTAACCTGCACATCTTTGGACTGTGGGAGGAAACTGGAGCACCCGGAGGAAACCCACGCACACACGGGGAGGATGTGCAGACTCCGCACAGACAGTGACCCAAGCCGGAATCGAACCCGAGACCCTGATAGCTGTGCTATCCACAATGCTACCGTGCTGCCCCTACACACAGAATGTGTCTCTGCACTTGGTCCTAATGCTGCTTGTGAGCCAGGATTCCCATTCCTGCTTGTCCATCTGTGTCCTGCTGGAAAATTAATCCATGGGATATCGGGTGAAGATAGAATTGGGTTCAGTTGTGATGCTTGTTTTGCCTGGTTGAACTGCCAAATGTTCTCTGTCTAGGCTCAGCATGAAGAATGCATACTTGAACACTTGGTGCTAACCTCAGTATGAATTGATACCTTTTTAAAAGGAGATGGTCGTCTAATCTTTGGTTCCAAATCAAAGACATCAGGACAGAATGTTGATGAAAAATAACTCCTCAAGAATAAAGTTTAATATTGATCTTCACATTGTGTTGAAAATTGAGACTTGCCCTTCATCCCACAATCAGGTTTTGTCGTTTTATCCTGTTCTCTCTTTACATTAGCCCCAAGGGGGCAGCTGAAGCAAGTACTCTAACAGACACATGGTGATTTTACTTTGCAGAGCTGGATCACTGGAAATATTTGAAAATTTTTTAGTTTGAAATTATATCAATGGATGGGTGTGTGTTCCACATTGCGAAATTGAAGAAATGAAGAGTTGGTCAGACTTTTCTTTTTAAAAAGTGGTTTATGTAATGATTCAATTGTGAAATTGTACAATGAAACATGTTTGGAAAATTTCAATCATATAATGCTACATTCAAAGATATTCATTTAATTTAGACGTTGAAAGATATGCCCACAAGTATCAAGAAAAAGATTCCAGCAAAAATTGGACACCAGGTAACTACAAATTAATTTACAAGTGCATATTAATATATTTTTTTAAAATATAAATTTAGTGTGCCCAATTCATTTTTTCCGATTAAGGGGCAATTTAGCATGGCCAATCCACCAAGCCTGCGCATCTTTGGGTTGTGGGGGCGAAACCCACGCAAACACGGGGAGAATTTGCAAACTCCACACGGACAGTGACCCAGAGCCGGGATCGAACCTGGGACCTCGGCGCCGTGAAACTACAGGGCTAACCCACTGCGCCACCGTGCTGCCACATATTAATATAGTCTTGACCTCTTGTCAAGTGACTTACTGAAGCAGCTGGATGTTTGTCTGAGACTATCTGTAAAATGCATAGTGTGTACTTTTATTTGTACTGCCTTATATATTTATTGAATATCACTTCTGAGTATCTTCAGTAAAGTTACATAAAAATCTAATTGACTAATAATGATCAAGTGACCATTTAGTGTGCTTTCATTAGTTCTACAAAACTATGAGGGGCATAGACAGAGCGGATAGTCAGAGGCTTTTCCCCAGGATAGAGGGGTCAATTACTAGGGAGCATAAACTTAAGGTGCGAGGGGCAAGGTTGAGAGGAGGTCTATGAGGCAAGTCTTTTACACACAGGGTATGGGTGCCTAGAACTCGCTACCGGAGGAGGTGGTGGAAGCAGGGACGATAGTTACGTTTTAAGGAGCATCTTGACAAATACATGACTAGGATGGGAATAGAGGGATACGGACCCCAGAAGTGCAGAAGATTTTAGTTTAGACGGGCAGCATGGTCGGCACAGGCTTGTAGGCCGAAGGGCCTGTTCCCGTGCTGTACTTTTCTTTGTTCTTTGTTCATTTTAAATGTGTGACAGCTCTGATCCTTCCATGCTGGAATAATTCCATGATGTGGAGATGCTGGCGTTGGACTGGGGTGAGCACAGTAAGAAGTCTTACAACACCAGGTTAAAGTCCAACAGGTTTGTTTCAAATCACTAGCTTCCGGAGCATTGCTCCTTAAGTGAATGTTCACCTGAGGAAGGAGCAGTGCTCCGAAAGCTAGTGATCTGAAACAAACCTGTTGGACTGGTGTTGTAGGAATGATTCCAGTAAGTGAGAGTAGACAACTGAGATGATTTGGTAGATTTCAATCTGTACAGTAAAAATAACTTGCACACATGGTTATAACCCAGTACCCACGCTAGACTTACACTAATGATGAACATCAGGTTTAATGCTGTATAAACACTTCTCTTTGTCAGGAATTGCAAACATTTGACATCTACCTGCCTCTTGAGTTCTTTCAGGAAAATAGCTGTTTTTGTCCCATGACTGCTTTTATTGTGGCACGATCCATTCAGATGTAATGGGAGAGTATGCACTTGTGATTTTTATACCCATCAAATAGAGA